>NC_142929.1:54142694-54182694 GCF_046866305.1 Octopus bimaculoides | reverse complement strand
TGTGGAAGCGGTTTAGCTTTTTGGCGTGGCATTTGTAAACCATCCAAATCTCATAGGTGTGCAGTAGCGTAGGCAGTTCACCTTTAACTTGGTACACCTTCAACTTGGTACACCTTCAACTTGGTACAATTTCAACTTGGTACACCTTAAACTTGGTAGTCAGCCTAATGCTTTTCCTCTTCCACAATAATTCACCTAGCCGTGCAAATGTAGAGCTTCCCGTAACGATGTGTGTGTGTCGACTTCATCGTCAATGTTCAGGGCTCTGGAGAGATGTAGTACTCAGACGGGAGAAACACATGGTGCTCTTCGGAGTAGTTCATCTGCTTTGGTCTTCACCGCTTTGGCCTTCCTGTTAGCTCTCTGCTTGTCACAGCAGCCACACCACGTGCAACGGTTTCCACAAGCCGACTAAATCATGTTGAAGATAGCCGACGGCTCTTAAATCCTCAGTGAGCTAAGGGCTTGTCTACCTTTGCATATGAAGACTGGATCCGGCAGATTATACGGAGGAGACCACATCCATCCATCCATACATTTGTTGTTGGCACTCCGTCGCTTACGACGTCGAGGGTTCCTGTTGATCCAATCAACGGAACAGCCCGCTCGTAAAATTAACGTGCAAGTGGCTGAGCACTCCACAGACACGTGTACCCTTAACGTAGTTCTCGGGGATATTCAGCGTGACAAGGCTGACCCTTTGAATTACAGGCACAACAGAAACAGGAAGTAAGAGTGAGAGAAAGTTGTGGTGGAAGAGTACAGCAGGGTTCGCCACCATCACCTTCCGGAGCCTCGTGAAGCTTTAGGTGTTTTAGCTCAATAAACACTCCCAACGCCTGGTCTGGGAATCGAAACCGCGATCCTACGACCGCGAGTCCGCTGCCCTAACCACTGTGCCATTGCGGCTCCACATCCATACATACACACATACATACACATACGTGCGCGTGCACACACACATGTTTACATATGCACACACACACACACGGTCACACACACACACACACACACACACTTATATACACATAAAGACAGACGGCGAGGAAGACACGAAGATTTCAAACAATATATCAATTTGCATTTAGGTATAGTGGTTTACGATGGTGCTCACTAAATTTGTAAAGGAAATAACAATTGTAAACCCTCGAACACATACACACATACGAAGGGACGCTAAAAAAATTTCTGGCTTTAAGTGTCTCGCGAAAGGCCTGACAGCAGTTCCGACCTTCCGAGTTCTTTTACAGGGCTTAGAAAAACTGAAGGACCGCAAGGGGGAATATGTTAAATAAAATCATAATTAACTGATCCTCCTGTATTTTTTTTTTTTTATACAGAAAACCAGGTTCTCTGCACCCCATCGTACACACGTTCTCACAAAAAAGAAACGAATAAAGAATACACATCTATCTGTCTGTCTGACAGTCTGTTTCTCTCTCTCTCTTTCTCTCTCTCTTTCTCTCTATCTCTCTCTCTCTCTCTCTCTCTCTCTCTATCTATCTATCTGTCTGTCTGTCTATCTATCTATCTATCTATCTATCTATCTATCTATCTATCTATATATTGACTTGAGAATATATATATATATATCTATCTATGTATGTGTGCGCGCGCGCGTGTGTTGGCGCAAGGGCCTAGTGGTTAGGGTAGCGGACTCGCGGTCGTAGGATACACGGTTTCGATTTCCAGACCGGACGCTGAGAGTGTTTTATTGAGCGAAAACACCTAAAGCTCCACGAGGCTCCGGCAGGGGATGGTGGCGAACCCTACTGTACTCTTTCACCACAACTTTCTTTCACTCTTTCTTCCTGTTTCTATTGTACCTGTATTTCAAAGGGGCCAGCCTGGTCACACTTTGTGTCACGCTGAATCTCCCCAAGAACTATGTATAGAGTACACGTGTCTGTGGAGTGCTCTGCCACTTGCACGTTAATTTTACAAGCAGGCTGTTCCGTTGATCGGAAGAATGGAACACTCGTCGTCGTAACTCTCGTCGTCGTAACCGTCGTAACCGACGGAGTGCCACGATATATATATATATATATATATATATATATATATGTGTGTGTGTGTGTGTGTGTGTGTGTGTGTGTGTGTGTGTGTGTGTGTGTGTGTAGTGATATATGTATATATGTGAAGCTATGTTCGACATAATTGTTATTCTGTGAATCTTTTAGATACTGGATTCTTCTGAAGTTGTCCTTCATTCTCGTAAGATTGAACTTGTTAAAATGCTCATGGTTTATAGTGGTTTTGTTGCTTATTTTATTAAATATATTGGTATTGCACGATTGTCTTCATAGGTAGTCTAATTATGTTAAGATACACACACTCGTTATGTGTGTATGTATGTACACTTATACACACATGCAAACGTATACACACAAGTCGCATGCACACAATATATAGGTTTCGAATTATGTGCACTCGCATTAGGAAAATGGGAATAAAGGGAAAATGGCGAAAAATGAACAAAGTAAGACAAATATAATGAAATGAAAGAGTATTGCTGATTGTGTGGGCAGCATATAACAACATCGATATGTATGGATGTGTTTATATACCTATCTATGAAAGTAAATCTTTATATATACATATATATATATGTGTGTGTGTGTGTGTGTATATATATATATAAATATATATATATATATATATATATATATATATATATATATATATATATGTTGTTGGCACTCCGTCGCTTACGACGTCCAGGGTTCCAGTTGATCCGATCAACGAAACAGCCTGCTTGTGAAATTAACGTGCAGGTGGCTGAGCACTCCACAGACACGTGTACCCTTAACGTAGTTACCGGGGATATTCAGCGTGACACAGTGTGACAAGGCTGACCCCTTTGAATTACAAGCACATCAGAAACAGGAAGTAAGAGTGAGAGAAAGTTGTGGTGGAACAGTACAGCAGGGTTCGCCACCATCCCCTGCCGGGGCCTCGTGGAGCTTTTAGGTGTTTTCGCTCAATAAACACTCACAACGCTCGGTTTGAGAATCGAAACCGCGATCCTATGACCGCGAGGCCACTGCCCTAATTTGAAGCATTGGGTATGACTTCAAAGTGTGTCCGGTAGTGGGGACCTGGTTTTTTTGAGGAGTGTGGAACCTCTTAGCCACTATATTATTGTTCGCTGATCTACTCTGATCTGGAGTGGTAGCACATTTCAGGGCCCCAGCTATGGGTTAAATAGGATGAAAACAAAAGGTCAGCTGTTGATATATGAATAAACAGATCGGGACCAAATCACGAGTGGCCCTTTTTGGCAAGGCCTAGCACCCAGTAAAATAGGATGAAAACAAAGGTCAGCTGTTGATATATCAATAAACAGATCCGGACCAAATCAGGAGTGGCCCTTTTTGGCAAGGCCTAGCACCCAGTAAAATGGGATGAAAACAAAGGTCAGCTGTTGATATATGAATAAACAGATCGGGACCAAATCAGGAGTGGCCCTTTCTGGCAAGGCCTAGCACCCAGTAAAATACGATGAAAATAAAGGTCAGCTGTTGATATATCAATAAACAGATCCGGACCAAATCACGAGTGGCCCTTTTTGGCAAGGCTTAGCACCCAGTAAAATAGGATGAAAACAAAGGTCAGTTGTTGATATATGAATAAACAGATCCGGACCAAATCTTGAGTAGCCCTTTTTGGCAAGGCCTAGCACCCAGTAAAATAGGATGAAAACAAAGGTCAGCTGTTGATATATGAATAAACAGATCCGGACCAAATCCTGAGTGGCCCTTTTTGGCAAGGCCTAGCACCCAGTAAAATAGGATGAAAACAAAGGTCAGCTGTTGATATATGAATAAACAGATCCGGACCAAATCACGAGTGGCCCTTTTTGGCAAGGCTTAGCACCCAGTAAAATAGGATGAAAACAAAGATCAGCTGTTGATATATGAATAAACAGATCCGGACCAAATCACGAGTGGCCCTTTTTGGCAAGGCCTAGCACCCAGTAAAATAGGATGAAAACAAAGGTCAGCTGTTGATATATCAATAAACAGATCCGGACCAAATCACGAGTGGCCCTTTTTGGCAAAGCCTAGCACCCAGTAAAATAGGATGAAAACAAAGGTCAGCTGTTGGTATATCAATAAACAGATCCGGACCAAATCCTGAGTGGCCCTTTTTGGCAAGGCCTAGCACCCAGTAACTAGCCAGCCAGGATTACGATGAAATCATGGAATGTAGCACGATGGATGCGAACTATTTCGGCAAATGAACTTATTGCGTTAATGACGAATATCACTAGATGCTGAGTGGTTGAAAGACAACAAACTGTCAACGGCCAGGAAAGATCAACCAATTCAGTTTACGGACTACTGCTATTATCTGTTATCGTGGCGTGCACAGATATGAGATATCTTAGCTAGCGAAAGACTAACGTGACTATCACCCAACAGGGGGATTATAATGACATAATTTGAATGGCTGTTGGAAATCGATAGGATAGGATGTTTGAGGGAAGAATTGTAAGGGGTAGAAAGAAGAAGAAGAAGAAGAAGAAGAAGAAGAAGAAGAAGAAGAAGAAGAAGAAGAAGAAGAAGAAGAAGAAGTATGAAAAGGAATGGGTCGTATGAAGGTTGTGAGTTGGCTATTGGAGATGAAAGACATCAGAAAAGGATAAAGAAAATTGAAGGTTTAAAATGTGTTTTTATTAGTGATGTATGTCAATAACAAATGGCATAGAGTGAATATGGCTGAAATATAAATGCAAGGAGACATATTTCGTCGTGTAACAGGTTGTTTTGAAGAGGATTTCTATGGCGTTTTATTTATAAAATAGCAATCAAAAGTGAAAAAATATGAAATTAAAGAATGAGAGGAGAGAGAAATATGAAATATAGCTATCGGCAGAGGTGCAAAAGATAATTGTAAATTGTAAAGTATTACATGCGAGGGCGTTACATTAACAGTAATTTATGAAAATTTATGGAAATTTATGTGAATGGGACAAATACAACAATGAAAGTGACAAAAGGCTAACTGTTGTGTTTGTTCTCATAGCAAATATACTTGTTTTAATTAAATAAGCAGCGATAGCGTATCTGATAGATTTTTTTTTTTTTATATATTTTTGTAAAAGCGAATGTTTGTATCTTGTCTCGGTAAAATGACTTGAAGTCCTCTTCAAATTATTTCCGCAATGATACAAAATTTCAAGCTTCCAAAAACGGCATACATTACAAAAGCTTGAAAAATGACTGTATGGTTCCGCATAAATAAAAAGATATTATCTATGTTGACATTGGCGTGTTTATCTGTTAAAGCCCATATTTTGACTAAGTAGTGTCTGTGCGTTACACTAACTTCTGAATCCGTATGCGTGTGGTTTCAGAGGTTAGTGTATTCATTGTTATATATATTTAGAACTATACTTTTCCCTATTCAACAAGCTCGCCATCACGTGCAGATAGACACCAAATGCTAAAACATCTCCAGTCGCTTCCAACCATCTGGGCCACCGATGTTGAGAATGTTTATTCCATTACTTCAAATAATCCTCGCCAAACTCTTCAATTTCTCTCTCTCTCTCTCTCTCTCTCTCTCTCTCTCTCTCTCTCTCTCTCTCTCTCTCTCTCTCTCTCTCTCTCTCTCTCTCTCTCTATCTTAGTATATCCCAATTTTGGAAAACACGTTACAGCTTGTCTTGTCACATTCTCAAGAAAAAATCCACACCGATCTTTTCAACTAATGTCCTATCTCTCTCACTCCCGACATATTAAGCGTGAGGGAAAGAGTATTTAGCAATAAAATTCTATAACACGTTGAATTCTTTCATAAAACCAAATAGTTTAACTTACTTTAATGCAGTTAAAGCGTCCATAAAATAAACTGTTTTAAAAAATGGCGGTGCCCCAGCATGGCCACAGCTCATGAGCTGAAACTAGATAAAATGAAAAAAAAAATAATCATTTCTACTATAGGCTCAAGGCCTGAAATTTTGGAAAAAAGGGACTAATCAATTACATCGACCTCAATGCTCATTCGGTACTTATTTCATCGACCCCGAAAGGATGAAAGGCAAAATCGACCTGGACGGAAGTTGAACTCAGAACGTAACGATGGGCGAAATGACACTAAGCATTTTGTTCAGCGTGCTAACGATTCTGTCAGCTCTTCGCATTAGATCATTAAATAATAATGATAATAATAATAATAATAATAATAATAATAATAATAATAATAATAATAATAATAATAATAACAAAAAAAAAAAAAAAAAAAAATAATAATAATAATAATAATAATAATAATAATAATAATAATAATAATAATATAGGAATGATAAAAAAAGGGTACTGAAACCTATTTGAAAATGATACCAGGCTTACCATCCTTACACGAAGTGCAAAAAATCGTGTTAACTGGAACGACTCATGTACTGAGAAGAGCATTATCGCTGTGAAAACAACATCCATTCATGAATTTTTTTTTTTTTTTTAATATATATTTTACCTGTGAATTTGTGTGTGTAAACTGGGAATGTATATAATGAGTTTCTCTGCCCTAGGTGTACGGAAAACACTCTGCGGGAAATGGAAGAAAATTTGAAGAAAGAAGAAAAAAAAAACCATAATAATAATAATAATAATAATAATAATAATAATAATAATAATAATAATAATAATAATAATTTTGGTACAAGGCCAGCAATTTTGGATGAAAGTCGATTGCATCAACCCCCCAGTCCTCGGATGGTACTTATTTCATCCACCCCGAAAGAATGAAAGGCAAAGTCAACTTCGGCGGAATATGAACTCAGAACGTAACGACGGGCGTAATGCCGCTAAGCATTTTGTCAGGCGTGCTGAAGCGTCTACCAGCTCTTCGCATTAGATCGTTAAATGATAATAACACCGTTACTAAAAATAATACCATAGTACCATTCTTCACAGGATCTGTGACAGGAATTTTCTGATAATTAATTATTTGCCAAAGAAATGTAACACGACATATAGTACGATTGTCACTACAATAATGTCTTCTTTTATTTTTTTTACTTATTTCAGTCGACTTTCTTCTTTCTTTCTTCTTTTCTTTTTCTTGCTCCCTCTTTCTCACATTTCTTGGTCTTCTCTTTCTTTAATCTCCCTACTTGTTTATCTCCCTTGTACCTCTCTTTCTCGTTCTTCCCCTAATTCTTCAATACCTCTGCCCCTACCTCTCTCCTTCCTTTCTACGTGACCTGTGTTCGGCAAAGCATAATCTTTTTTTCTTGGCTCGACTGCCGGCCGCGAATCATCTCTTATATTCCTGTCTCATGACTTTCATCTCTTATGTTCATCTCCTATGTTCCTGCCTCATGGATGCCACTCTACACACGCCAGCTCAACTTGATTCGTCTTTATTGGTCAAAAGACACCTGTTATTTTTTTCTTGTTGTTTGTATTTGTAATTGTGTATCATTTTCTCCGTATTTTTGTTTTCTCTCCAAAAATTTAATGTTCTTAGCTTAGATTTTTAGGGCTAGCCAAATTTGAACAATCTCAAGTGTAATCGGCCGAAACTGTAAGGATGATCTGGGAATTTGACCGATGGGAGAAAGCTGTGAATGACCTGTCAATGGTTTATCCTGTCTGTTTTTTTTTTTTGTTTTTCTTATCTGTCTTTGTATGGTCTATCTGTCAGAATCTTTTATTGTGGTCTGTTGCGTTTTGTTTCATTTTTTTGGGGATATATATGTGTGTGTGTCTGTGTACATATATATATATATATATATATATATATATATATATATATATATATATATATATATATATGCATGTATATATATATGCATGTAGATATGTATGTATGTATACAGGGTGCGGTATCTAAATTACGCAAAAAGGAAAATAACACTGACATCTCATTTTAATGGATATATTTACCAAAATTGCATAAAAATATCTTGAAATACTAAATAGTAAATTTATTCAATAAAATAGTTATTGGCGTCAATTACACCTTTCAGACAACGTCGGAATCTCCTGCAACTCTTCCAGACGGTCTCCTTGTTTAAGTTGGTAAATGCTGCCATAATCCTTGCCTTCAGTTCATGTTTTGGTGTTACAAGGAGTTTTGCTGGTCTCTCGCTCAACTGCGTCCCCCACAACAATAATTAAGGGGGTTGCAGTCTGGGAAGTTAGGTGGCCAGAATCGTTCTTTATGTTACTTGTCCTGTTTTCCATTTGTTTCTCTCGTTGTTTGCGCATTTGAGCTAATTTGTTTTCGTATTTCATGCTGTTTACCGTTGGTGTCATCTTGTACCTATATATGCATATATACATATACATACACACACACACACACACACACACACACACACACACACACACACACACACACACACACACATATATATATATATATATATATATATGCATGTATGTATGTATTATTTATCATATGTATATATAATATATATCTATATATATAACTTTTACTCTTTCCTTTAGTCCCCCTCACACTTTCTTCGTTCTTTCCACTATTCGCTCCCACCCTCTCTCACATTTCTTGGCCTTCCCTTCATTCTCATCACTTTCCCTCTAGTTTCTGTCTACTGAGTCCACTCACAAGGCTTTGGTCAGCCTACGGCAATAATAGCTTCTACTCAAAGTGACACGCAGTGGGACTGAACCCACAATCTCACTGAAGAAACATACATCAGAGTTTGTGTCAAAGTGTGAGCATCCAAAAATGCACAAACCTTGACGAATATGAACTGACACTTCGAAACTATCTTCCATAAAATTAAAACAACCTTGCTTTTTATAATTGTGTAAAGCCATACTGGAGCACCTACTTTATGGATTTTAGTCGAGCAAATCGACCTTACTACTTAATTTTTAAGTCAAGTACTTATTCTATCGGTATCCTGCTGAACCGCTAAGTTACAGATGCGTAAACAAACTAATACCGATTATCAAGTAGTGGAGTGGAGAAAAAATAGACACAAAGGCGCACACACACTCATATACACATGCGCGCGCGCGTACACACTCATACACGCACATATATATACACGACGGGCTCCTTCAAAGTTTCCAAGAACCAAGTTCACTGACAAAGCGTTAGTTGACCCGGAGCTATAGTAGAAGCTAGTTGCCCAATATTTCATGCAGTGGGACTGAACCTGAAATCACGTGGTTGCAAAGTGAGCTTCTTAAACACACAGCCATTAACTTCTCTGTTTTTGGAGAATGCCATTGAAATCCTCAAGATGCTAGAAATAATATGCCTCAGAAACACTGATGAACGCTTTTGGTGAGCTCATATTCATGTCACAGCAAAACCTGCATCACAAATACAAGTTTCTTAATTCAGATTCAGAAAACAATTTATTTCTAAATAACTGCTGACCTTTTAATCAAACATGAAAGCCATCCGGCTGCTTGACAAGGTTCCGCTCACCAACACATTCCAACCAGTAATCCACAGATATGATGTCTTCTTGCTCTGTCTTATTTATTTCTGCTGTATCAACAAACCACCTCAAACCAAGCCTCTCAATACACTTAACTTCTTTTTCTCGTCACGCATTTTATAACTTCCGCCAAATTACTTTGAACCGTTTTTCCTGCTAAGAGAATTAATACTCTGGAATATCCTGTAGTCGTTAAGTTTGAGGAGATCATGCTGAACCTCAGCTGCATCACACCGACTAGTTTCAAAGAGTTAGTGGAGACCATAGGTACTACTCTTTCTTCCTGAAAAAAGAAAATGGGAACCAGTAATATTTTGGAAAATAAACACTTTATCACGTATTGAAAAGATGCAACATTGACAAAAATACTTCTACTAAGTGCTCAATGCCTGAATTTTGGGGAGGGCTAGTCGATTATATCTACCCCAGTCCTTAGCAGGCACTTCTTTTTTATCGATCATGAAAGATGAAAGGCACAATCGACGTCGGCGGAATTTGAACTCGGAACATTCAAGCTGGAAAAAATGCTGTTAAAATTTTTTGCCCAGCATGTCAAAGATTTTGCCAACTCACTGGTATATGAGAAGTCACATCATTCTATACCAGCTTCGTTCTAATGTCATACATTTTAGATTCAATATTAAATTTCTTAAATAAAAAATTAAAAGAAAGAAACGAAAGAGAAGAAGCGAAAAAGAAGAGGAGATAAACAGAGAAGTAAAATGAGACAGAGAGAGAATCAAAATATGGGCGTTTGTTTTTCTTTAAAAAATAACTATGGTAGGTGTAGTAGAAACTCAACACAGGTGTATTACCTGTCTGTGTAATATTACTGAAAGGTAAGAGTTACAATAGCTTTCATCTGACCACTGATCGCGTCCTAACACAAGTTTATTTTTGTCACAATAATTCGTAACATAACATCCGTAAAACAATATTACGTCAATGTTCACACCCAACATAGGATACCTGTTGTTACATCAATTTCTCTCGCCTGCTCTCTATATGGTCCAAAAGCAACTGACAGCTTAGAAATTAACGGCTCATTTTCCGGTTATGAACCTTAGTCTCCAGCAGTATACACTCTTTACTCTTTTGCTTGTTTCAGTCATTTGACTGCGGCCATGCTGGAGCACCGCCTTTAGTCTAGGAAATCGACCCCAGGACTTATTCTTTGTAAGCCTAGTACTTATTCTATCGGTCTCTTTTTGCCGAACCGCTAAATTACGGGGACGTAAACACACCAGCATCGGTTGTCAAGCGATGTTGGTGGAACAAACACAGAAACATATACACACATACATATATACATATATATACATACATAGGACGGGCTTCTTTCAGTTTCTGTCTACCAAATCCACTCACAAGGCTTTGGTCGGCCCGAGGCTATAGTAGAAGACACTTGCCCAAGGTGCCACGCAGTGGGACTGAACCCGGAACCATGTAGTTGGTAAACAAGCTACTTACCACACAACCACTCGAGAACTTACTTCCTTCCAGTTCCCTAACTTCCTTCTTTAACTTACTCCATCTTGTTCCTTTGTCGCTACTTGACGCTTTGTGTGTTTTCTTGAAAGGACTATACAATTACGCCTGTATGTATGATTCTTTACAGCTGTGTGCACCTATCATTAACCAATATTCACTTTACTCTGCTAGCATACTACTCCATCATCTCTCGGCCTTCCTCCAATCACTTATCATATCAACTCCCTCTCTCTCTCTCTCTCTCTCTCTCTCTCTCTCTCTCTCTCTCTCTCTCTCTGTCTCTCTCTAATCCAGCAGGTCCCAACGTTTTTTGCACCATGGACCGGACTGGTTTCGTCCAAAAAGATTTTCCCACGCACCAGTGGGATCACGCACATAACAAAACACAATAAAGTGCGTAATATTTCATTTGATTATTACATATATAATACACATATATTACGTACATAACAAAACACTCTGCAGGCTGTGATAGTCAATAAAATAGAAATAAAATTTTAAAATATCCTCTGTCTGTGCAGACCGGAACCAAATGGTCCACGGTCCAATACTGGCCCGCGGCACAGTGACTGTGAGCTCCTCGTGTTCCAATTCACATATCACTCTGAAATTCTTTTTACCTACGACTACTACTGTTTGACTGTTCTATCACCATCTCTCTCTTTCTCTCTCTCTCTCTCTCTCTCTCTCTCTCTCTCTCTCTCCCTCTCTCTCTCTCTCTCAAGGTAGTGCTCCATCATGGCCGCAGTCAAATGACTGAAACAAGTAAAAGAAACCAAAGTATTATGTGTGTATGTATGTATGTATGTATGTATGTATGTATGTATGTATGTATGTATACGACCTGCTTCTTTCAGCTTCCGTCTACCAAATCCATTCACAAGGCTTTGGTCGACCTGAGGTTATAGTAGACACTTGCTCGGCGCTGGGATATGTACCGTATTTTAACGTGTAAAAGGAACCCATTTTTGTCAAAAATTAGGTTAAAAAACATGGGAGTTTCTTATATGTGTATAGTATCACAATTCCTTAAAAAACCTTTTTTTCCAAATTTTAAGCCCCAAAATTTAGAGAGTTCCTTACACACATTAAAATACGGTATATTATTTCTAAAAGAAAAAAGTCCCTATCCTTCTAAACACCCCCACCCCATAACGCTCTCTTGATATTTGCTGCTCCCATATGAATTCCCAATCCGCAATGTCACTGCCCACGTTAAGAAACATTGTTCTCCCAGGAGGCAGTTTGTCGTGTGTATGAAGTATAGTTCACAGATTAATTGATTTTAACTTTAGATACAAGGGCAGCAGATTTTGTGAGTAGGACGAGGTCAATGGAATTGACATCAGTACTTGGCTGCTATTTTGTTTTATTGACCGTGAAAGGATGTAAGGTACACATTTTAACACTTATTGTGTTATTTTTTATGTTTAAGACAAGATCTGTTCTGATAGTGCAGAGTCCATGATCAAAGGTGTTTTAAGTCTGTCTCAGAATATCTCTTTCATCTTTGATCTTTTACTTGTTTCAGTCATAAGACTGTTGCCATACTGGGGCACTGCCTTGAAGAATTTTTAGTTGAATGAATCAACCCCAGTTATTACTTTTTTTTTCTGAAGCTTGGTGTTTATTCTATCGGTGTGTTTTGCCAAACCGCTAAGTTACGGGGACGTAAACACACCAACCAACGTTGTCAAGCGGTGATGGGGGACAAACACAGACACAAAGACATACACACACGCACGCACGCACACACACACACACACACACACACACACACACACACACATACATATATATATATATATATATATATATACATGACGGGCTTCTTTCAGTTTCCGTCCATCAAATCCACTCATATGGCTTTAATCGGCCCGAGGCTATAGTGGAAAATACTTGCCCATGGTGCCATGCAGGGGGACTGAACCCGGAACCATGTCTTGTCCTTGCGGACCCCTGTGGTCCGCGGACCACATTTTGAAAACCCCTGAAGCTAGATGATAACGAATCAACAAAGAAGCGTTTAAGCCAGGCACTGGCAACCTTTTACGAGAAGCGGGCCGCATGCTACATGATTCATCATCAGACAGGCCGCACTACTAAAAAATTCCGCTGATCGCTGTTTATCCGTGATTGGTTTAAGTAAATACTCGAGCAATCGAGCGATTAGAAATACCAGCCAAGTCCCCACCTTCACATCACCGCGTTCGTTTTTTTTTTTTAAGGCGCAGGAGTGGCTGTGTGGTAAGTAGCTTGCTTACCAACCACATGGTTCCGGGTTCAGTCCCACTGCGTGGCACCTTGGGCAAGTGTCTTCTCCTATAGCCTCGGGCCGACCAAAGCCTTGTGAGTGGATTTGGTAGACGGAAACTGAAAGAAGCCCGTCGTATATATCTATATATATATATATATGTATATGTGTGTGTGTTTGTGTGTCTGTGTTTGTCCCCCTAGCATTGCTTGACAACCGATGCTGGTGTGTTTATGTCCTCGTCACTTAGCGGTTCGGCAAAACAGACCGATAGAATAAGTACTAGGCTTACAAAGAATAAGTCCCAGGGTCGATTGGCTCGACTAAAGGCGGTGCTCCAGCATGGCCGCAGTCAAATGACTGAAACAAATAAATGAGTAAAAGAGTATGTATTGGACATCATGAAATTTAGAAACAAAGTAAGAAAAAATACAAGAAAGTTTGTCACGGTTGAAATAACTAGGACCATAGGTCTCTGCTCGATCAGAACTGACTTAGGGGGCCAAACAGCAATAGTAAAGCGAAACAACTCAACAATAACCAGAAACACGTAGTTGATACCTAAATGCTATTTAAATTCACAGAGAGAAAATCTACAAACAAATTTATACGTATCAGAGAATCTATATAAGGTTAGGTAAATAAACAAACATGTAAAAATAGAAAAACTAAAGATAAATAAATAAATGCAATAAGTAAGTAAATAAATATAAAACATAAGAATTAAACAATAAGAAACAAGCTTGGAATTTGATTCCTCTTTTCTGCTGAAGCGTTACCAATTTACCGAGAGATCATTAACAGCAGCGTCAACTGCAATATAGATCCTTCTTTCACAGGTGATGTCCATATCAAATATCCTGAGCCTAACACCTAATATGTACACATCTGTTTGGTTAGTTTTGGTCATTGGCCCTTATATCATATCAACTGTTTGTTCACCTGCTTACTGATTTACCTGTTCAGATTTTTACATGTATTTTATGAGCGAGAAAGCGTGTGCGTGCGTACCGTACATACGTACTTACGTACGTATGTGCGTGTATACGTATGTTCTATATATGTGTGTGCTTGTGTGTGTATGTGTGTGCGTGCGTGTGTGTGTGTGTGTGTGAGTGTGCGTGCGTACATGATTTACCAGTTTCGGGTTTTAGTGTTATTTATGAGATTGCGTTTATGTCAGTGCATGTGTGTCTAAATGTGTAAACACCCATATACACATACACACAGTAACATACATATACGTATATGAGTGCGTGTGTGTGTGTCTATGCATGTATATATGTGTGTATGTATATATATATATATATATATATATATATATATATATACACACACATACACATATGTTACTGTTTATGAGTATATGTGTGTGAACACATTTACATACACACATACATACATATACATATACTGACATACATACATACACACACACACACACACACACACACACACACACACACATATATATATATATATATTTACATACATACAAACACACACACACGTACACACATGTATATACATGTATGTATGTATGTATGTATGTATGTATGTAAGAACACAAACACAAACACGTGCACATACCATATATACACACAGTAAACAAACCCACTCGAAGTATGACTCCATGACCAAAACAATTTCAGGAGCGTAGGTAATGACCTATGTACACGATGGTTCTTTTATACAAGGTAATCCATATGCATTCTCATTAGGGTGAACGGTTCAACACCTGTAAACATTTATCTCATTTTCTTCCTCACAGTTACATACGCGGCTGTGTGATAAAGAAGCTTGTTACCCAACCATGTGGTTTGGGTTCAGTCTCACTGCGCGGCAGCTTGGGCAAGTGTCTTCTATTATAGTCTCGAGCCGGCCAAGCAAAACCTTGTGAGTGAATTTGGTAGACAGAAATTGAATGAAACCCGTCGTATGCGTGCATCTATCTCTCTCTCTTTGTATATATCTACAGCATGAATCCCGTTCTGTGTGTGTGTGTGTGTGTGTGTGTGTGTGTGTGTGTGTGTGTGTGTGTGTGTGTGTGTGTGTGTGTAAAAGATTATAACGGCCGTATTTTTCAACTGATTTTCTCCAAACTGGGAACATATATTACTTATGTTCCAGTGGTGGTTTTAGACTCTTAAAAGTTTTCACATAATGAATAACGGGTCCCCTGGGGGGCAGAAAATATTCGTTCCTGGGTTACGCGGAGAATAGAGATAACTCTTAGCGAAGTAACTTTCAGAAATTGATTGTCTCTCTTCACATCCATTGGTCATGAAAAAGATTTTTTAAATATTACCTTTTATATTAGATTCATGTTTTTGAAAGCTTTAAAAACTTTACTCTGCAATATTCTCTGCGTCAGTGACGTCTATATCTCTCTGTCTATATCTCTCTATCTATATCTCTCTATCAATCTCTCTCTATTTATTTCTATCTCTCTATATCTCTCTATCTGGTTCCTTCGATACTGGCTCTTTGGGTCAATGACATTTCGCTTCAACCCGTACAGTTCTTTATTTTCCGTAAAAATTTCTCATTTACTTTCTGCCTGTCGCATTAAAAAATATAATTTCCGTTACCCAGTTATTTTCATTCTTTACTATCTGCTGCACCCGTATATTTCTGTTTACGTATATAACCATGCCTAGAAGGAAAGTGTCAAATTTGTCTACAATGTCATGGTCAGCCAAAAGAATGTCTCTGTCCAGGGAAAGAGAGACAGCTGCAGAAAGGGAAGCATACCAAGAAACGAACAGATTGTGCACTACAGAAGCCAGAGCATCTCAAAGTGATGAACTGAGGTATGCACAGCTGACAAGGAATACGATCTCCACAACAGTACGAAGAGCAGTTGCCACAGCTCAGAGAAGCAACTTCTATGAAGCAGCTTTCAATTGTCTCCAAACTGGAGACTTAAAACTTTTGAAGAACGACTGTCTGGTTATTATCCAAAAATTTGGTACAAGTAGGAAAGTGGAGGTTTTCTTGCGACAGTTATGGTGCCAGGGACTCAGCTTCTATAAGCGTAGTGGTTAAAACAATAAGTGAATTGATATTGAAGGTGTTCCTCAACTTGCAACATGCTCGACTAACATACAAATGATTATGCGAAGAAAAAAGAACGGTTTAGGTGAACAGCATTAAACGGTGCATGTTGCAGGAGCTTTCATAAAATTTACTGAATTGCTTAAATTACTGTATAGCAAACCAATCGTAAATACTATTTATTTAAAATTAACATACATTTAAAAATATTATTATTAAAAAATTATTTTAACAATAAAAATTAAATATAACAAATATAATAATACATATTAGCAGGAGTGGCTGTGTAGTAAGAAGCTTGCTTCCGAATTACATGGTTCCGGGTTCAGTTCCAGACTCGGGCCGACCAAAACCTTGAGAGAGGATTTGGCAGACGGAAGCTGAAAGAAACCCGTCGTATATGCATGTATGTATGTTATTTTCATTACTCTTTTACTTGTTTCAGTCATTTGACTGTGGCCATCTGGAGCACTGGCTTTAGTCGAACAAATCGACCCCAGGACTTATTCTTTGTAAGCCTAGTACTTATTTTATAGGCCTCTTTGACCGTTTCGCTAAGTTACGGGGACGTAAACACACCAATATCGGTTGTCAAGCGATATCATTAAAGGCCTGTGATATGCAGGACACTGACTGGGAGAACAATGCCTGTCATCGCCACAGATGGAGGAAGCAGGTTAAGGAGGGGATAGACACTTTTGAGAGAGCACGTATCCAGCATGAAGAACTTAAGGGAGCTGCGCGAAAGCACACGGCTCATATAGTGAATGGGGAAAGCTTAATCTGCAATGTTTGCAGTCGAGTATGGTTATCAAGAGCAGGGCTCATTAGCCACCAACGGAGCCGCAAATGCAAAATGTAAGTTAGTCCTAGAGCACACAATGTTTCTGAAGGTCGGCAATGGTCTTCCTCGGTCACGAGTGGACGGCCATCATGTATGTATGTATTTGTGTGTCTGTTTGTTCCCCCACCATCGCTTGACAACTGATGTTGGTGAGTTTACGTCCCCGTAACTTAGCGGTTCGCCAAAAAAGACCGATAGAATAAGTACTAGGCTTACAAAGAATAAGTCCTAGGGTCGATTTGTTCGACTAAAGGCAGTGCTCCAGCATGGCCGCAGTCAAATGACTGAAACAAGTAAAAGGGTAAAAGAGTAATGAAAATAACTATGCCTTCAAATCAATGGGCACTGTGAAGAATGTTTACTATTGCGTATAATTTTAAAGCTCTATGAAACCTTGAGGTTTATTGTCATGCATCTCCAATAATGCTGTTGCGTTATTTACGTACGACTATGCAGTAGCACACGAAACTAATTGTTAAGAAATTTATGACACATCTCATTAGGATCTGTACTCTTATTGATTGTACTGAAGGAAAAATGCAATCATACCCAGAATTTCATTCATATCAACAGATTTACCCTTTCGACTGAGCTAACTTCAATTTCTAGTAGTACTCTTAAGCAATGATCTATTAAGCAATAATAGATCACGAGGGCAAATATTTATTAACAACCGTGAGACTGCATCTTGAGGAATCCTGCTCAAATATGGTTCATTTTATGTAAACTGCTCCAGATATAAAATCTCTTCCACCACCATGATAATTTATTTATGTTTCTGTTGATAAATCCGAAAATCATTAAATTGCAATCCTGATGTGCTGACAATAATCAGAATTTCTAAGGCTATAACGTGTACAGGTCTAAAGCCATAAGCAAGAGCTCGTCGCATCGATTTATACCGTTTCTTTATCACTACATGTTTTCAGTTCCTGAAAGTATGGATTTCATGTGTGCCCTGCAGTTTCTCCACATTATACTTTATCTTTTACAGTCCTTGGTCTGCAGCCATGTTAGGACACCACCATCGAGGAATTAGTCGAACTAATCAACCTCAGTACTTATTTTCTAAGTCTGCTACTAATTCTTTCGGTTTATCTGTTACCGAGCCGCTACGTTAAGGGTACGTAAACAAAACCAGTTCCGACTGTCGAGCAGTGGGGGTAGGGACAAACACAAGGCAACACACACACACACATGCACCCAGGTGCATACACACACACACCCATACGTCCACGTAGACATGCACACACGTATACATACACACACAAATATACATACGACGTCAAAGCATAATTTATATATATGGTTTATACTATACATATATATTCATATACTAAATATACATATATGTATACCTATATATATGTGTGATGTATAACAATTAGAAAATGGAGGATAATATGCTGAACCCAACTACTTGCAGACGGTGTATCCCGCTGAATTCATTAGTTTATGTATATATATCATACACATATATATACAGAACCATATGCACGCGCACCAATGGCGGTGGGCAACTCTGTATACGATTCTGATGATTACGGCTCATTACAAATCAGGCTGATGAGGAATAGACAAATGGTAAGAATTTGTTAAATCCGAAACTAGTTCCTGTTTAATAATGCTTGTTTAGGTGATTTTAAATGTCTTGCCCGCTCACGTTTTTGGTATGCTGCTATATTTCATGTTGAGAACAATTTAGGTTTTAATAGACACAAGATGTGATCTATTTCTAGCGCATTAATTGTCCACGTTAGTGGTCGACGTTATTTTTTAAAATGTACCTTAATCCCCTGAGATTGCAGATAACATTTCTGAATTTCTTTGATTCTTTAGATGTGCTGGCCTACTGATAATTAATCGATATTAATTAATATATGACTAATTACCAGATTTTATAATAATATATACATATATATGTATATATATAGATATGTATATATATATATATATATATATATATATATATATATATATGTATATATATATATATATATATATATATATATATATATATAAGTCAGTAAATAGTGGGGTTGTGTTAACCATATATATATACACATACATACATATATATACTTATATATATATATATATATATATATATATATATATATATATATATATATATATATATATATATATATATATATATATATATTATATATATATATATATATACTATATATATATATATATATAATATATATATATATATATATAATATATATATATATATATATATATATCTATATATATATATATATATATATATATATATATATATATAGTATATATATATAATATATATATATATATATATATATATATATATATATATATATATATATATATATATATATATATATATATATATATATATATATATATATATATATATATATATATATATATATATCTATATATATATTATATATATATATATATATATATATATTGTTTTCACCAATAAACTAAAAAAAGCAAACTTGTAAGTAACAGTAGTAGTAATAGTAATAAATAAGTCATGATGATACCTTATATAGAAGCACAAAGCCACACATTTTATTGAGAGCTAATCTAAAATGGCCCACCAAAATAGGTTCCCACTCTTTGCCTGGGTTGATTTTTTTACCAATCTCTGAAAGAGAAGGGATAGCCAGTTTAACTTCAGCTTGATATAACATAAAAGTATTTAAATAAATATCACAAGATACTTTGTTGGCCAAGTTCCACCCAATTCTTTCTCTTGTTAACTTCTGTTCTAGTAGCAGCAACAGTACTAATAATTCGTTGTCAGCTTTATCTCATCAGAGAACTTAGTTTCTTCTTTGCTAAACGCTTCCTTTATGGTGATAACATTGATGATTATGTAGACCAATTCTTGCATAGAAGAGTTGATGGCATTGTCGAGATTGATTTTGTCGAGTCTTTCACTTCTGGTGGTTTTGAAGTTTTTTGTTGATGATGATGGAATATAGCCACTTGGTACAATCTTGGGCTTATGTTACAAACAATTTAAGCTCAATTCCAGAGGCTTTCAGTGTTGCTCTGAGTTGGCCCTTATATCTTCAAAATAATAGTAATAGTTACTGCTAATTTAATAAGATCAATGTTACTAATTTTGAGGGAAAGATTTAATTGATTATACCAAACCAAATACTGATCTGGGGTGTACTTCATTTTATATCAACATTGAAAGGATGAAAAGCAAAAATCAACTTGACTGGATTTGAACTCAAATGTAAAAGAGTCAGAAGAAATACTTGCGAGACACTTTCCCCTAGTCTTCTGAAGATTCTATCTATTGACCTAGTTCAGCAGCAATAATGGTTTCAAATTTTGGCACAAGGCCAGCAATTTCGGGGGAAAGAGTAAGTCAATTATATAAACTCTGGTGTTCAACTGGTACTTATTTTATCAACCCCACAAGGATGTAAGGCAAAGTTGATTTTGTCGGAATTAGAACTCGGAATGTAAAGATGAATGAAATGCCACAAAGCATTTTTTTGCATGACGATTCTGCCAGCTTACCACCTTAGCAGCATCAACAACAATAATAATAATGGTTTCAGAATTTGGCACAAGGCCAGCAATTTTAAAGAAATGGGGAAATCAATTTACATCAACCTCAGTGTCCATGATGTGGTAACGATTCTGCCAGCTCACCCACCATCTTAGCAACATTAATAAAAACTCTTTCTGATTTTGGCACAAGGTCAATAATTCTGAGGGGAAGGAGCCAGTTAATTATTTCGAACCAGGACTTGACTGGTACTTTTATTTTAATCAACCCCGAATTGACCATGAAGGGATGAAGTACAAAATTGAAATTAGCAGAATTTGAAATTAGAACATGTGTTAACAGGGCCTGTTAGGCATTTTTTTTTTCTGATAAGCTTATCGATTTTACCAGTTCACCACCTTAATAACATTAAATATTTGGTTTCAAATTTTGGCACAAGGTCAGCCATTTCAAGGGAAAGGGCAAGTTGATTATATCAACCCCAGTGCTCAGCTGGTACTTATTTTATTGACCCTTGAGTAGGATGAAAGGCAAAGATGATCTTGGTGGTATTTGAACCCTGAACATAAAGATGGATGGAAGGCTGCTAAGCATTTTGCCCAGTGTGCTAATGATTCTGCCAGCTCAATGCCTTCTTAATGAACAGCAATATGAATCATTCCTATGGTCAAAATCATTTTATTTATACTTCCTATAGTCACTTCAGTGTATAAGATTTATATTTTGTAGTGTTTATTATTATTGTGTAGTAGGACTGATTTGTCATTACTTTTTTAAGGCCGTTTCAATGCTCTAGCTAATTTCCTGCTTGAAATGCTGATTTTCTTCAGCACTGAAATTCTTTACATTCCAGCTTCTAAATATTAGGCTGTTCCGAAAATAATGGCTGCTCTCTTAATTGTTGTGTTTTGAAACACAATTTTACCATAGTATTTTAATTATATTTTGAGGGTATTTCAACATAGTTTTAATAATTGATGCATGCTCTTTAATAATTTTCTACTTATTTCAGACAGAAAACATTCTTGAAGCATAGGTGTCCTTAATTACTGAACATGACAAAAAAGGACCATCACTTACTTTTCTTGCACAAGTTCAAGCTTCAGCACAATGCCTCCCAAACTACTGCCAACATCAACAGAGCATGGGGAGAGGGGTCCACAAGTGATCACACAGTACGAAGGCGGTTTCAGAAATTCCACAATGGTGATGAGAGACTTGAAGATGAAGAAGGTAGAGGACAGTCATGCAGTCTTGACAATGAATGAACAATTGAAAGCAATTGTTGAACAAAACCCATGTCAAAATGTCAGAGAAATATATCTGAAGCGCTTGGTGTCGGTATTGCAACAGTCTCATACAATCTGCAGAAGATTGGTAAAGGTGGAAAAGCTCGATAAATGGGTGCCACATGAGCTCAATGAAAATCAAAAAACTTGGTGTTTTGAAGTGTGTTCAATGCTCTTGGTGTTTCACACCAATGATCCTTTTCTTGTGATGAAAAGGAGATCCTAAGATAACCGTAAACGATCAAGGTCAATGGCTTGATCGTGATGAGTCCCTCAAACATTTTCTCAAGGCCAAAGTTGCATCAGCAAATAATTACGGTGACTGTCTGGTGGTCTGCAATTGGTGTCCATTACAGCTTTCTGGAAGCCAATCAGGGAATTTTAGCAGAGGTTTACTGCAATCAACTTGCTGAAATGCATGTTCACTTGTAAAAAAATGAGACCCTGCATTGGTGAATTGGCATGGCCCAATTCTGCTCCATGATAATGCAAAGCTACATGTTGTAAGAATGACACTGCAGAAACTCACAGACTTGGGATATGAGACTTTACCACATCCTCCCTTATTCTCCTGCTCTTTCACCCACTGACTACAATTTTTTTTCAGCATTTAAACACGTTTTCAAGTGATAAAACTTTCAGGTCCAAACCAGAGGTGGAACCAGCTTTCAAAAATTTCTTAGCATCAAAGCCAATAAGTTTTTTTGCCAACAAGGCTTAAATAATCTTGTTGATTGATAGCAGAGACGCATTAGATATGGCTCATATTTTGACTAAGCAAAGCATTTTTCTATTGTTAATTTTTCCAGAATAAAATTGTTTCTGAAATTGGCCATTGAGCAAAATATTTTAAAATAGTTAACTGTCAGTTAGTTATTTTTGTATGGCTAACCTTTTTGTTTTTTTATATCTCTCAAGCCCTTTTGCACTAAAAAGAGATTTTAGTAAAAAAAATTGATATACAGCAAGGCAGGCAGGCATGGGTAATATTCTTGAAAAGTGGTCTGCATGAGAGACAACTCGTCACCAAGCAGGCTACATTCTAAAAATAAAATTTGAATTAGTTTTTTCCATTTGGTTGTGCCATTCAGAAAGTTTGCCCTTTAATTGATGCTAAGTATTTCGTATACTTTTTGAATTTAAGGATTTTGTTATTTGTTTGGCAAAACTGGCAATTAGCACCCACATTTAATTTTTGCATGGTTGACATTTTATATATCTCAACCCTTTGCACAAAAACAGAATTTTATTAAAATTGCTTCTATTTCAATATCCTTCAATGTAATTTTTTTAAAAATTGATGTAGAGCAAGAAGGCATGGGCAATAATTCTTGAGAAGTAGTCTGCATGAGACATGGCTCATCAGCAGGTGGGTTGCATTGCACACAAAAAAAAAAAAAAAAAAAAAAAAAAAAAATCAAAGTAGCGTTTTTTTTTCTTTTTTTGGTGTGCCATATTCAGAAAGTCCAACAGGCTGCAGTTACCTTTTGATTAACAGAAAGTATTTGCAAACTTCTGTAATTTAAGGATTTTGTTTGGCAAGACCTGGCAATTAGTACCCCCATTCATGTTCTGGAGGTGAAGAACTTTCATACTGACATGTTTAAAAGTGAAACAAATTACTGCTCTATCTACTTGTTTTGCAACAGAAATTATGATCCTTGCAGCAGCAGCTGCTCCATCTTGTATTAAGCTGTTTTACTGCAACTATTTCCTCATTAACTTCAATTCATTTCTTGGTTGAGCTCTAGAAATTGCAGTTATCCTCTCTCCCCACTTGCAGTGAGGAATAAAATCCCCAAATGAAGGTCCTCAGCTCTCGAGTCTATTAATGGTTTTCCACTTTTTCACCCACTACACTCCCAGAATGGTTGGCATTAGGAAGGGCATCCAGCTGTAGAAACTCTGCCAAATTAGTTTGGGAGCCTAGTAAGCCATCTGGTTCACCAGTCCTCAAGTCAAATTGTCCAACCCATGCTAGCATGGAAAGCGGACGTTAAACGACGATGATGTTTATGGAAATTAATTTAAGCTTTTTGCATGGCTTGCTTATATAGAAAAAATTATTCTTCCTGTGAACGAGCATTACTACTGGACTAGCAAGGACCAGCCAGGTACTTATCACGAAAGGAAGGGTGACAACAAACGAGCAGAGAAGCAAAGGAAAGACGAAGCTCAGAAACCCATGGATATACTGATGATGAGTCTGCAATATAAATTTACATATATCCACGATATACTGAGGGTGCGACATGGCGAGTAATTACTGTACATCTATATTTTATACCCTTCAATTCCCCAAGGTCCAAACAACACTGATGAATCAATGATAATCTTGCCTTTCTCATATTAACCACACTGTGTAGAGGAAGTGCTTTGCACTCAACATTTTTTGTGAGAATTAATTGACCATTTTATTGGAGAAAAAGTTCTAGGCACAAATCAACATTCTTGTGGAAGGGTCAGATGAAAAGCAAGCTGCCTCACACTTGGCAACTAATTAATCAATAAAAAACCATTTTAAAACCCTTCTACTGTGCATATCAGATATATTATTATCCATTCAAAATTTCAATAACCTCCAAACTTCATAAAGCAGTTTTTTTTTTTATACACCAAACTTTTTATGATGCAAGAAACATGAAGAATGTTATCATGTTTGAAACTATTTTTGTTTGAGATATTATTATTAAAAGTCAAGTCAAGTTTATCGAGGCAACTTTACTCACAGAAAATACCAATTTTACTTCTTGGTATATAACTGTGGAATAGGGATTATAAAAATTGTTGTTATAGACAAACAAGAACAAACAGATTAAACAATATAATAATATTTATTACATTTTCATTCAATGTGTTTCTTTTCCAAATTTTCTTCATAATTACTTTTTCAATATAATTTACACATAAAAAAAATTTAACAATATATTTTTAAATAAATAAATAGATTTTTCAATTTAATAATTTTATGGACATTTTTGTACACACTTAATGAGATGGATATGACACCATCTGAATTATGCTTAGTGTGTTGTATATATGCGTGTTCGTTCATTCGTGTGCGTGTCTGTCTGTGTGTTTGCATGTGTGCACGTGTATGCACATGCAGAGATGATTTTTTTGTGCAAGTGTGTTTAAAATATGAAGGAAAATATCTTGAAGGAAGGAAGAAAGAAGTCAAGAAAAGATTTTTCATAGGTAATGGAAGGAAAAGGTTTGAAGAAAAGAAAAGGGAAAAATATTTGTCAATAAATTGTGAACTTGGCTTCGTTCGACATTCTGATGTAACTGACAAAGAAAGTAAAGTGTATGTATTTTTACTGTTGTAGAGTTTTTTTTTTTTCTATCCATTAAATGAGAAATTGAAAATATAAATTATGTACAAATATGTTCATTATTTTTCACATGCATAAATAAAATAATTCAACAAAGAAAAATATATTTTCATATTTTTTGTAAAGCTCATAAGATTTTCTTAAGATGGAGATCAAATCTTCACGAGTTCACACATAAAGTCAAATTGAACATGTAAGGCTCAAAGAACAAAAATAAACAGCAGCATTTATTATTTTATATAATAAAAAAATTGCATTTGTCAAAATATTTAAAACTATTTTAATAATTTACCCCCATTACTAAAAGCTAACAATGTAAAAAAATACTGCTGCCAAGATGCCACTTGTAAAAAAAAAAAAAAAAAAAAAAAAAGGTTATTAAATCTAAATAAAAACTTGCTACTCCTGAAAAAAACCTGTTTAATTGAATGAAAATTTGTTGTATATATATATAATTAATGAAAAACGAGTCATTATCTTCTTTACATAAGCTTGTTCACTTATTAAGTCATAGCTATTATTATTATTATTATTATTATAAAGAGAAATTATGAAGGGTTTTTTGTTACACCTAAACAGTGCAAATCCGTATTTTTCTCTCTGTATGATACAACTTTTTATTCTATGCACATTTAGAAATGCAAAAAGAATCCATTCATTTATTTATCTAAACCAAAAGAATTTTTTTTGTATGAGCATATTAATTAATGAAATGGAGCAAATCAAAAACATATTGGCAGCAGTAATAATATATACATAACCACACACACACACTATATATATATATATATACAATATATATTACACACACATGTATATAATATATATGTATAATATATGCAAACACAATTTTCTTTTTCAAACATCGCACTGATCCAACTGTTTAAATTTTAATGGGATCGATCATAAGATTCTCGAGATCACTTAAGCCTTATCACAGAATTTTTAAGAATACTCAATCTATAAATAAGTATTATATATTAATTAGATTCATTGAAAAATATATTTTTTTTTTGTCTATTTCTAACTCATTTTTAATGTTAATAATTTTTCTGTTTTTAAATATATAAATAAATAATAATTATATGTACCTTTGAAAATTATTATTTATGAAAGAGAATTTTGAAAAAAATCTGTGAAAAATAAATAATACAATTCTAATCATGATTCATTTTATTTTTGTGTACCACATTCATTAGAAGCAATGTAATTTTTGCAGTAAGCAGCTTCTTAAAATGCTTTAATACTTTGCTTTTTTTCTATTCACACTTAAAAGTAATATTTTGAATGATACAGTTCCCATTCACACCCACAATCTTGTTGCAGTCAAACTAGATATGCTGCCTACTCTGTTACACACACACACACAGACACAAATGCTACAATAAAAAAAAAAAAAAAAAAAAACTAGCCAAAGACAAAAAATTTTTGAAGAGGGAAAAAAAAAAATCTATTCAAGATTTTCTTTCATTTTTCAAATGTAGATTCTTTTAGCAGCAAGATTTAATTACAATTTATGGGTTCTAAGTTGAAGTTAATTAAAAATAGATAATACAAAATTAATGTTTTTCCTTCTTGGTCCCAGCAAATCGTACATCAAGCATAAAAGGACTGTGGAAAAATATTTTTATATTGTTCAATGCTGGACCGTTGACCGTTAACTTAAAGCTAACTTAGCTAACTTTAATTTTTTTCGTTTTTTTATCAGAATTAAACTACACAACACATAAGCATTTTTTAACACTACTTTGATGTTTGCAGATTTTCTTCATAACAAAACCATTAAATTTTAATTATTATTATATTGGTATAAAAAACATACGTTGATTCCCTGAAGTGATTTCTGCAACAGCAAAATATTATCACATTAAGATTGAATTGTTCTTTCTACCTTAACTTTTTTTTTTGTCAGTTATTGTTTTTATATAAGAATGATATTTAAATATAAAAATATAAATTTAATGATGTGATTGATTTTTGTCATTTCATTTAAAAAATAAAAAAAAAAGGGAATGCAACAGTTGAATGAAAATTTCACACTTGTATACATACACACATGCACATAAAACAGACAAACTTTCATACTCTCCTATATCTAATAATATAATATATTCTTTGAACCTAAACCTCCAGTTCAATATTTTAAATTAATAAATCAATGTAGAGAGAGATCTTTATAAAAACCACAAAAGACTGGGATGCGAGGGGAAATGATGCAAGCAACTTGGGATTCCTTAACCCTTTTTAGCATTTAGAATCAGGACATATCTGGCTCAAATTATTCTACCTGTGTTCATTCAAATGAGCCAGGTCCGGCCATTTACACCAATCCTACAATGTCATTCTTTAAAATAAATGATCATCACTGAAATCTCGAACCTTAATACATGATTTGAAGTATATTATATATTCGACAGAATAATCTGAATACCAGAGGAGGATAACAGATGATTTCACTCAATTATTTTAAATAGCTTTTTCTCAAGTTTCTCTGCAAAGGAATCACACACTCGTCCAAGCAAGGCGGGAGGAGAGTGAATGTTTTTTCCAGCTATACGAGTTGAACAAATTTTGCCTTTTCTTCCAACATTTCTTATTTCATAGTCTCTTCGCAGCCTTTAAAATTACATATGTATTAATGTTATCATCAGTAACTTTTGTGCTGCCATAAAAGCACCATAGAGTGGAAAGAACAGTCTGGTTTCTCAACCAGGATATTAATATTATATACATATATAAATATAGTCTTCTTTGTACTTGAAAATTTTTCAGGATGCAACTTTCCATTTTGTCACGAAGTGTCCTTGTATATACGTATTGTTTTATTGCTTGCGTGAGTTCATTCTGTGAAATAACTGCAATAAAAAAAATATATAAATAAATAAATAAATATTCAAAAATGCAAAATTTAAAGGCAATTAAGACAGACAAACTAT
Organism: Octopus bimaculoides; assembly: GCF_046866305.1. Taxonomy (NCBI): domain Eukaryota; kingdom Metazoa; phylum Mollusca; class Cephalopoda; order Octopoda; family Octopodidae; genus Octopus; species Octopus bimaculoides. The sequence goes on along the minus strand of NC_142929.1, from coordinate 54,154,529 downwards.
GATATGAATTATTTTACTAGGTAACCAAGGCCATACATACACATACATACAGTGCCGTCCCCGCCCTGCTAAGTCCAGTACAATCTCGAATCTATTTACATACAATCTGAAGCGTTTTCATGGGAAATTTCATTTTTCTGAAAGTTAGACGGAAATAAAGTTGGACTGTTGTTTGTGGGGAGAAAACGGTTGTGTAGGTATATCGTAGCTAAATTGTCTAGGAAAACTGATGACATGAGAAGTTTTCCCACCTGTACAACCTCATAGAAAAATTTATATTATATAATATAAACTCTATTATAATGTAGATTATTCTTATTATACGATCTCTAGATTAATTTCTAAAAGATCTCCGAATCGAGAAAGATCTTTTAGTTTTAATAGAGAAAAACATTACGTACATTTTACATTGAGACTATATGTAAAAAAAACCTATGGAGTTAGATTTTGCATCGACTATATTGTACCTATGTATATTTCTCTCTCATAATATAAATTACACACTACACTATACTGTATATTTATACAACACGATACAATACGCATTTATACATTAATCTGAAACAAGTAGAAATAACTTTCTGGAAAACTAAGGGAGATAATAAGACTACATAAATAAAATCTCGCGATAACGATATTTCATACGGAATTTCAGCATTCACGCTTTTACGAGGATTCCTTTTAGCTTGGAAGTATCTCTATGTACTTGTAAAAGGAATTGAATGTTTGTTGTATGCGAATACACGCAGGATCTAGGATCTAATTAGTCCGTCTTATGAAAGATAGTTTATATTATACAAGCATTTTATTTGTTAGCGTTTTGGCTATAAACATAATGTAACAAATATAGTGCCCACCCCTCTGGTGACCTGTTGAGGTTAAGGCATTCAATGAAGAGTTCAACGGTGAAACGTCGAAAGAACAAAGGATATATATATATAATAAACTTGAGCTTATGTTTATCGTATCTCCTATATTTTGCTCTGTATATCCAGAATTAATTACTACTTTAGTAGTAGCTAAAAAAAAAAAAAACCACTACGCTGGAAGCAGACGGGAGACAATTTTACGTGGCTCTAAAAAAACTCAGCAGCAGTCGTACATCTATTCTACACACGGTAATATGAAACACACATTATTAATGCCAAGGGAGATAACTAAACTAAGATTATCGCATCCTCCCACCGCCACCCGGAGATCGGGCAAAGCAGCTAAAAGAACTCGAATGCTTTATAAAACAAATAAAACTCACGTTGATTGTTACAGCAATATGGGGGTTGATTTTTTTTTTTATTCTTTCCTTAATTTTTTTTCTTTGTTTCCAGTGTGGCAATAAGATAGCGTTCGCTTTCGGTGAGGCATATAATCTGCAAAAAAGTTAAAAAAAGTGTCTACTTTTAATTTTTTTTTTTTACTAAACTTGCAGTAAAATAAATCAAGAATATTTCTGTTACACAATACAAATTTTTTTTTCTTCTGTAAAAAGAGGGGAGATTGTTTGGATTAACAACAGAAGAGAAGCGATGGAGAGAAAGAAGCGCGCGCGCATTTAGGATATATCCACGCTGCGAGAGAGAATTGGAGGGATACGAGGAACGAACCAAGAATCTCATCCAAAAAATGAGAGAGACGAAAATTGAGAGAGCAGCGATGAAAAGAGGTTGGTTGGTTAGCTTGGAATAACACATACACATCATATCACATACAATTGTGGTTTAAAAGTTTGGGTACAAGGCCAGACAGAAATTTAGAGGAAGGTCGAGTTACATGAACTGGGTTGTTTGTTTGGTACCACTACTGTATTTCACCGACCTCGAAAGGATAAAATGTCAACTTCGGCGGGGTTTGAACTCAGATCGTAAAAATAAGTCGAAATGCTTCTAAATATTTTTGTCCGACGGTTTAACAATTCTGTTAACAATAATAAGGTTCCAATTTAAGCATAAAGCTTCACATTTTTAGAAAGAATTTCGTCGATTCCAATAAAGAACCTCAACAGGAATGAGCTGTGAAGATAGATACAAACACGTATTTCACATATTGATAAAATCTGTCGTAAATCTGTTGTTTTACAAATGGCCTTTATAGAACACAATATTTGTTGAGTACGTAATATAAACTAGTTGACGTACTTTAAAAAAAAAAAAAAAAAACAAGTATTTAAATTCAACAAAATTCTTAATACAAATTTTCCCTCCCACCTCAAATCATGTTTAGTACACACAGTTATTATTATATAGCCTGATTACTTCATCACAACCTCCATCGGTTCCAGATGTGTGTTTATTATGTTGTGTGTGTGCACAAGGAAAGGAGGCAAGGTCTGGAAAATTACGCACAGGCACACACAAACAGCTTCCCACATCACAATAGTAACTATTGCTGTTGCTAAAATATCAATTTAGGGGTTTATGTACGATGTATTTTAGTCGTCAAGTTTCGATGATAAAGCACTGCAGTTGTTCGAACAACTGAACGTACTCATTGAATTATATAACAACATTAGTGCAAGTGGCCGAGTATTCCACAGACAACTTGTACTATTGAAAGGGTAAACTCGTGTAGAATCAGTGTAAAACTATATATATAACAAGGTCTGACCCCCTTAAATTAGTTACAAGGAAGTACGTTGCTGTCAACTGACATTAAGCCCCCGCCTCCCTCCAAATTTGTTGTCTTTTACACACACGCACATCTTTCTCTATCCCTGACACACACTCGCGTTAAACATTCTGGTTACGAACATTTTCTGGCATTTGTAATTATCGAAAAGTTTCAGAAAAAGCAGTTTTGTTTTTCGAAGATTAGACAGATTGTACTATACTATTATTATTAGACTAACTGTTCTTTAGAAAGCAATAAAGCAAACAATATCCATATATAAAATGAAAACAACAAAATAAGTGCTTGTTCCGAACGAAAATCTACAAATTTACGAAACATTCGCAATATTTTAAACAAAAGAAATTTTGAAGAGAAATACACAATCGGCAGAACAAGATGTTAAAATAAAAATACATGTTTATTTATGATGTGATTAATGTATTTTAGTCGGAAGGAGTGTATCTTAACCCGTTATTATTTGTATAATAATGTAAATTGCATCAACTGAGAAAATATCTATTTGGTACCCAATAACAGGCTGGCGGTAGTAATCGAAAAGACGAGGTCGAAACTATCAAAAGAAAATTGAGAAGTAAAAAAACCTAATCATGTAAGTTTATCTTAAGAATAAATAAATACAAATCTATATACGAAAAGTCGTTTTAATAAGACACTTTTCTACCAACTTGCTGAACAACCCATGTTTTTGCTTACATACACGGAGTAATAAAAGGGGTGTGTGAGTGTGTGTGTCAGAGTGAGAATATTGTTAATTTCAGCAGTCATGCGCGTTAGTACTTAAACATAATTACATACTAACCGTTGGGAATCTTTTACTTCGATCATCTTTGTTTTTTTCTTGTATATGACCATTTTTATACATGTAGTCTAGAGATCAGAATTTTAATATGCAGCCACAGAGAAGGATTTTTCCTCTATCATTTTTTTTTTGTGCTGCATATTTTAATTTGTAATCAAGCGAAGTTTTGTTGCCTTTTTGTTTTGTTTTGTTTTGTCTAGTTTCTTTCTATTTAAACGAGATCAATTTTGATACATATTTTTGTGAGTCGGATAATAAAATCCTGCTGCCAACATCGAGCAGTTATGATAACGGGCTGTATATATAAACTGTTCGTACATGATCACTTTTGAACTCATTATCACAATATTATAGAAAAGGAGCGAACGAGTTACACACATAGGAAAGAAGGAAGGGGAAAAAACGGCAAGAAGACAAAACAAGCTTAGCCACCCCTCACATCATCAAGTTACTTTTTCTTTTCTTTTTTTTTGAGATCGTGGAAGGCTTTCCAGAAAAGGCGGGTGGAATTTCGCCCTAAAAATAAGTCCGAAGAGTTTGTTATTTCTCTCTCTCTCTAAGTTATTCACAAATAAATTAAATAAATATGAACTTTTTCATCGAAGAAAACAAATTTGGATAAAGTTCAGGCATGATAGCTGTATGATGATCAATAAATAGAAATAAATACAATTTGAAACGTGATCGAGGTGGAGAATCGAAGAGGTAGGGACAGAGGTGTGTGTGAGACGTAGTTCTTCAGTGGACGGTATATATATATATATATATATATATATATATATATATATATATATATATATATATATATATATTATCAAGAATATGTTCAGCAGGACAGAATTTGTTGAAATGCAGCTTATGTTCAAAGCTTCTCAGTTTGGCCTTTGACGATCAATAATATCGCCTTCTGAATCCCTGGGTTTGTAACAAATTATAGGTATTAAGCGTAAGGAGCCATCAGCGTTTTCCGCGTTTTCGTTACAAATAGTAGTTACAGGATTTCCAAGTGATCGAGCATCATTAGTTTCTGTTGCTATTTCGTCGTTCGATGACAGTACATCAGTTGTAGTTTGTTGTGGTGTAACAGTTCCGCTATCGCTGTCGTCGTAAGCTTTTAAATTGTCGTCAGGTTCCACCCCCGACTCATCAATGTTCAAGTACAGCGGCTGAGCTCCGTAGTACGAATAAAAACAATGCTTAGCGTAAGATATCGGAAAGGACTTGGCAGATTTTGCTTCCCAACAATAGTCACCAGACAGGAATTTTTGATCTGTTAAATCATAGTTCCACTTCTTTTTAAAGCGGCGTGCCTCCTCTTCGAGTTTCTTTTTCAGTTCCGCAACTATCAAATCTTCGATAGCTTTTTTGTAAATGTTGTTGTTAAAATCGTGGTCGTATTGTCGGCCAGTAGTATCTCTCTCCGTCGCAATATTACTGTCAAAGCGCGGCTGTCTGCAGTTGTCATCGTCGAACGTTAGGCAATACTGAGCTGGGCGTTTTACTGCTACCTTTGACATCTTGGAATATTTCTTTAAAAATAAATCCTTAATAATGATGGAAAATTGTTGACTATATAACAAAAGATAAAATCCAAATCTAAATTTAGTTGCTTTTTTTTAATATCCGATCCGTTTGTAAAAAAAGATTGAGAAAATAAAAGTAATCGAAGTTGTACTGTTAATTTGTGATTCAGTAGGTGTGTATATTGTTATAAACACATAAACACAGAATATGTGTATGAGTCAGAATTCGTGAGAAAGAGGGAAAGATAATTTTCCCAATAATTTGTTTTTTTTCTTTTCGTGATTTTCTCGTTATAAGTAGTTTGGTTCAATCGTTTCCAGAAATAAAAAGAAAATTTCGATGAAAATTTGGTGTTGTAAATTAAAATGTGATGATGTATCTGTTTAATGATGTGAACTGTGGTAAGGAATCCACGGTGGCATATATAGTAAGTATTATTATTTACTAACTAACGCCTTATATTCTTAAAATCACTTGCCGAACACGACGAATAAGTATTCCGTTTTAGTTTCTCAAAAACTTTAAAGAAACTGAGAGTCATTAGTTTCCCTTCAGTTAGGTTGTTCAACAGTCGGAGTGAAGATGACGATTGCAATATTGATAATAATGATAATAGTAACGTTAAATTCGTCTCGACTGTGACGCTCATAACGGGTCGCAAGAGAGCAGTAGTCTGCTTGAGAACAAGTCACTAAATAGTAACAGGCTGGGCGCTCGCTCTGTATTTATAGTCAAGCCAAATAAGCTCCGCCCATCACGCACTAGCGTCTAACACGATACGTCAGTCAGTCGCACTCTTACTCTATCGCATTTACCCCCTTTGCAGTTCTACTCTGTCGTTTTCTTTCGACATTACACACAAACACACACACACACACTCAGGCACTCTACAACAAACTTAATCCACATTTACTCCCTTCCTCTCTCTAATTCCTTGGGTTTATATAGACGCCATATGTATTCTGTAGTTCTTACTGCAAATATCCCATTCCAGTTTTAATTTTTACACACACACACACACACACACACACACACACACACACACACACACACTATATATATATTCGTTACATTGCTTATTGCAATTAATGCATTTGAAGTATCGCACAATAATTATAGTGTTAGCAAATAGTGCGCGCATACTATACATATTAAGCAGCACTTGCACACATTTGGAGTGTATACGTTCAGTGTGTGTGTGTGTGTGTTTATGCATAATATGCATGCGCATACAGATTGCATGCATAACTTTAAGTAATAAAACTACATGCATAGCATAAAAATATTTGCAGTTATTAATTAATCAAGATAGCTTTAAAAAAATTTTAATAATTTCAACGATGATATCGGCGCCAGAGGAGTTGTACCTATCCAAAAAGCTCCCATTTTCACAGCGTGTCTGTCTAGAACTAGGGAAAAAAATACTACTACTATTGTGAATATCGGGATGCTGCTCCCCCCCCCCCTCGGTCTTGTAAACACAAAACCAATACGACAAAGTTGTAGCACTTAGTAAATTGCTTAACATAAACGATTTTCTTACACATATTACTCACGCATATACGAGTAGCAGTAGTAGTAGTAGTAGTAGTAGTGGTGGTGGTGGTGGAAACTAAGAAAGCTTTTAGTAGTAGTACAGTACGCAAAACATCACAAAATAAAAAGCGACCCAAATTTCGGTATTTTTCTCAAGTTTAGTATTCTTTTCAACGAAAGTAACGATTTTCTTTTTGAAGAAAACGAATAATAAAAGCAAATCTATTTTTCTTTTTAAAATCTATAAATAAGGATTATTGATGAAATTTGAATATTAGGTATTTAAAAAAAAATAGTAACTACTCGCTAGCAATATTTACTATAGAGACGATAAAAGGACGTTACCAGTCGAAAAAGTAAAACAAGGTTTTGAAAATCATAATCAGCAATTATTATTATCATCGGTTATATAAATATATATATATGTAACTTTACGATACTTGATCGTGAATAAATAAATGTGTGTGTGTGTGTGTGTGTGTGTGTGTGTGTGTGTGTGTGTGTGTGTGTGTGTGTGTGTGTGTATACTACTCTATGCTACTACAATGTTTACTATACGAATAGTGCATACGGCGAGTTGTAAGCCTGGATGACACAGAAAAAAAGTAACCTTGGATGGAAGAGAAAATGTAGTGTGTGTGTGTGTGTGTGTGACAGTACATACAACCACACACAAAATGTATATATGTGTGTGTGTGTGTATATATATATGACTAATTACTTCCACTACTGCGATCAGTAACATGCATAAATACATATATGAATGCATGCACAAACATACATACACAAGCAATATATGCAATTTTTGTTTAATTGCGTGTATACGTGTGCATATTATATAATTAATCGTAGGCCCCGAGAATGTACAATTAATTGTTAGCCCGAGAAAAGGCGGGGCCCGTATGTGTGTGTATGTTTGTAATCTGTAACACACAATTGTTTGCACTCAAGCCTCTATCATTTTATATATATATATATATATATATATATATATATATATATATATATAACACCCGCATAGTCAACACAAATTGTAATCTGTATACACACAATGTTTTGCATTCAAATATCTATCTATCTATCTATCTATCTATCTATCTATGTGTATATCTATACACATACACACACACGCATAATCAACATTAATTATTGTAATCTGTATAAGCAAAATGTTTTGCATTCAAGTCTATCATATGCATATATATATATATATATATGTTCATATTATGATATCTCCACAATAATAATAATGGATATTAGCGTCAAAACTCTATTAAATTTTATATATATATATATATATATATATATATATATATATATATATATGTGTAGCTATTTTTCTTTTCGAGTTTTTACGTTCATATATGCTATCTTCAACAACGAAATAATGCACACAAGCAAACACACGCACACAATCAGATGTCATAGAATACAATGTGTGTGTGTGTTGTGTGCGAGTGAAACAGAGGGAAAGAGAAAAAGAGAGGTATAGGAAACGAGAAAGAAAGAAGGGGAAAGAACAACAGTACTACACCTAGTCATTACTCCTTTCCCTGAAACATATAATGCCAAAGAAGGAACCTCTACGTGGAAGGTTGACCTTCCAGAAATAGCAACGAAGTTTATTTCGAATCACAACTTTGCCGTAGTAGAAAATGTTGAAACGTTGTTAGTTGGTCAAACCTGGGAGAATACTCTAAAAGGCAGCGGTTCCTAAGCTAGCTTGCTCGTTACGGAACCCTTGTAAATATTTTCCAGAAAATAGCTTTAGCCCACATCAACTTTGGAAGGTGGGTCGCAGACGCTGGCAATGTAATATCAATAAGACAATTATCTCTCTTTCTCTGTATGGCTGTACGCATATATATGTGTGTGTGTGTGTGTGTGTGTGTGTACACAAGCCTATATATTCTTAAAGCGAGAATTTCATGTAATTTATATTAATTTTGAAAAGGTAAACTAGCAATTTTAAAAAATATATATATATTTATAAAATGAAATTCATTAAATCCAAGAGCTCGATTCCATTAAAAAAAAAAACACCACCTTGAAAAATGCCTTAAATGTCTGCACGATTACAACAACAACAACAAAACCAAAACGTAATGGTTACGTTTAAAAACACACCAGTAGTTTTTTTTTTAATTTTTTATGCAATTATTTCATCTAGGATGTTATTTTCCTGAGACGGGTATCAATGTTTTAATTTTCTGCTAACGGGATTTCCTCGACGATACTACTACTACTACAGCTGGGGCCATTCTGTCTTTTCCGTAAGTGCACCAGCCATACTGCGACGTATAATTCAATGCCGTTTTTGTTTTCTTTTATAAAACCCTTCAATTTTTTTTTTTCTAGGACGGTAGGATATTAATTAATCGGAGATAGATAGATATTAATCAAGCATAATCGAATAGGTTGAACGAAAACGATTGACCTTCGTTGTGTCGTACATGAACTGTTAACAGATAGACCAGATGGTGGTGGTGTGTGGGGAAGGACTGTTCCCTTCACTTTTCATGGAGAAGGGTGGTGTGCGCGTGAGTATCTGCAATAGGTAATCCATGACATCAATCTATATATAAAGTGGGTGGGTATGGTATTGAAGCAAAACGAGGAATAGAACCCTATATCTGTCCGTCTGTCTGTGAAGCGTATGTTGATTAATAACAGAAAAACAGTAATTTACTGGTAAGTGGTTCGTGTTTCAAACAGGCAAGCAGCAATTAGAATGATTTTGTTTATATACATTCGCAAGTACCAAATTTATAAATACCAAATTTATACATTTATATACATTTACATGAATCTACGAGCTTAACACTGGACACTTTCACGCATTGAAACAACTATAAGAACGTCGGACAAAATACATTGCGATGCCTGTTCCGGCCTTTTTACGTTCTGGTTTTAAATCTTACTGTGTGGCCAATTTATTTTGAATTTTTATTTTATCCCTTCAGGTCGATACAATAATACAAGCAATTTTCATAAATTATAATCAACATCAACAATAATAATAAATTAATTAAATTAAAATTCGACTTACCGACTATCTTGGTTTGTTTTGGCGACGTTTTCGTCTCATTAAGTGTTTCCATAGAGTAAGATTTTGTTGTTGATGATGATGATGATGATGATACAGGTAATGCAGAAGAAGAATACGAGGATAGTGGTGATGAGGATGGTGGTGATAATGACGATGGTGATGATGGTGCTGATGAAGAGTAAGAAGGGGATGATGATGATGATGATGATGATAACGACGGCAATGAAACGGTGGCCTTGTTATCGATCGCCGTTAAATTCGAACGTTGTTTATTATCCAGCTGTTCTCCGAGTATATTGGTTAGTGTATCACAAGTGTCAGACTTTTCAGAGAAAACATTATTATTGTTGTTGTTGTTGATGTTAATATTATTATCATTATTACAGTCTTGTTCATGAGATCCATATAGGTTACTAGTGTTTACGTTTTTCACGGGAGCTGTAAAACACATCAGAGGTGACTTACCCCTCTGTAGTAAACCATCACGGCTAGTCGTCGACGACATACTACTACTACTACTACTACTACCCATATTATTATTATTATTATTATTATTATTATTACTACTACTACTACTGCTACTACGATTACGACAACCGTAATAAGTACTGCTGTGTGTTAGGTTGTCATTACACACGTCAGAAATAATATTCTGTTGTTTATCGTTGGTAATTTCCAGTTCAAAAGTTGCGGAAGTTGAGATAGACGCAGTAGGGACATTATAAATATCATTGGGATCACAACCTTTAGTATTGTTGGTAGCTATAATATTGTTGTTTCTGTTGTTGTCGCTGTTCAGTTTAGTAAGCACTGTAATATCCATGCTAGGAGGGCAGCTAGTAGTACTTTCGTTAGACTGGCCGTCTTCCCCGAATCGTTTTCTACTGTAACTTCCATTGGCAACCATATTTGGAGAACGACGTTTGGGGTTGGTATAAGGTTTCGAATAGAATCTTGGTACATTTTCTGGTTCCACTTTTTCCCATTCGTAACGACCTTTCAGAGGCACACAATTAACCAAATCGAAGTTCCATTTGTTTTGGCATGCTTCTAATAATCGTTGGCAGACTTCGGACTCCTCTGCAGATGCCGCTGCCGTCACAGTCTTCCCAAACGGACCACTCAATTCCGATGATGGTACAGAATCACCAACGAAAAGTTTTCGGCGAGCCTTTGACAACCTGTGAGGATCCAAAATTTGAGCAGCAAGGCGAGTCCCGCTGCTAGAGCCCGTATTGATAAAAGTTTGTGGCATTCTGCGATTATGTGTCGGTAACTGACCGCTAGGTCTGGCCGGAGTATAAATGCATTCACCTTCCATTAGCTTCATAGTTTAAATAATCACCAACAAGAAAATAAAGTTGTCAAAATTTCCATATAGATAAGATATCAAATCCTATCTATGAGAAATTATCTGTTTTCGCTTGTAAACATACGCTCAGACATGCATGTATGTAGAAACATATATTACAACTGGTGTTTTTTTTTTCAAATATATATAATATACATATATATATTTATTGTGTATATATTCCTTTTCCTCGGTTAACAGATTTGACGTTAAATAGTTCTAATCATTAGCAGCACATAGTAAAATTTAGTACGTAATTGTTAGCGTATATGTTTATATATATATAGTGCTTGTCTAGTCGTTGCGTGGCAAGCTTCTTCGCTGAGAAGCAACGTATGAAGTAAATGTTGTGATGAGCGTTCCTCAAATTTTAATCAGTAAACCACGCCTACTGTGGGTGGTGCCATCATTTTCATCACTCCTCTCTACTAGTATGTTACTCTTTCTCTCCCCTTCTCTCTTCACTCTAATGCTTTTATTATGTTTCTTTTCCCCCTTCTCTTTCAAAATCGCAACTCTCACCCTTACTCTTTCCCCCTCTCTTTCTCTGTTAATATTCTCTTCCATTTACTCACCCTCTCACTCTTTTTCTATACCACTGCCTAATTCTCTTTTAAATAAACACACACACACACACATATGCGCTCTCTTTTCCCCTCTCTATATCTGTCTCTTTCTCTCTCTCTCTTTCGTCACTTCCCTCTCTGTCTGTATATATCTCTCTCTCTCTTCACTCTCTGTATCTCTTTCTCGCACACGCATTCACACACACGCACACATACTACACACACTCTCTTTCCCTCTCTCTCTCTCATTCTCCCACTCCCACTCATTATTTTATTTTCTCTCTCTCTCTCTTCCCTCTCTCACTCCTTTTGCTATCGTTCTACTCACTCTCTCTCATTTCTAATTCTTTCACTCTCCCACCATTCCTCCCACTTACCAGCTATA
>NC_142929.1:54122694-54130194 GCF_046866305.1 Octopus bimaculoides | reverse complement strand
CACACACATATATGCATATATATATATATATTATATACGTATGCATATACTCATACATACGTATATATGCATGTGATTATATATGTATGTATGTATATGTGTAAGTGTGTGTGTGTGTGTGTGTGTGTGTGTGTGTGTGTGTGTGTGTGTGTGTGTGTGTGTGTGTGTGTGTAAATGTTGTAGGGTCTTTTCCTCAACGGTGACCAGTGTTTCTAGAAAGTATTTTAGTGTAAAAGACGTGTCGCCCATTGGAAGGGTTCCGTTGCTGCTTCGATCACTTGTCAATTACAACAAGCTTGATCTTGCCTCAAACCTTTTCCTCCACAGCCCTGGCTATCCTTCCAATGAGTTTCTTCACTTGTTCTGGTTCCAAGCTGTTCATCTATCCATACGTAGCACGTTAATATTGCCGAAAAACACCCGCAGTCAACTTCATTGAGGAATGTGCTCGACAAAAGCCTCATGAATCAAATTCTAGTATTGTTACATCGTCTACTAATATGGTTTTTGTGGTCCTGGATGAAAGAAGCATATCCGATCGGAACTATGTTATTGCCACCTTTTCTGGAAGAATGAATCTTTCCTCCAGGCTCACATGCATCTCTCAGTCAGTCTTGATGTAAAAGACAAAGGGAATTCTCCACAGTTATGCTTAACCTAGTAATTTTATTAGCTAACCTTTTGAAATTGATATCTTTAACTCTCTGTAGATCCGTTCATTTAGCAGTTCTATAAAGAAGGACCTTGTCGTCCTTCAAAATTTTATCCACGTTTATCGACCCTTTCCTAGGAGTTTGGAGGATCTAGTCAAAGTGTGATTCAGATTACAAAAGGGCTCCATACTGTTTGCAGGATGAATTCTCTTCTTTGTTCCAAATGTTTAAAATATTTACAATACAAAACTTTGGAAGAACAGCTTGCCTTAGTTGACACCTCAGAGGTCCTTTTAAGACTGTGACCACTAAAGTGCGTCGTTCCATTTCGTTCCACTGACCTGGAAGGCACAACCTACAACATTTACATGACGATCTTCATTTGCTCTCTTTTGGACCCTCTGTACTACGAATCCTGTCATGTTTTTGTTATTAGCTTTGCTCCATCTCTTAATACTGTCGTTTTCAAATCCTAGCTCTCCTTGACCGATCACCCACAAAGATCTCCTGATGTTTCCATTACGTCTCTGCTTCCTTCAAAGTTTCTTGAGATCTTCTCCTCCTGCTACCCTTTATGGTCTCGTTGGTGTATCTGACTTTTTCATCTTCAGATAGTACAGATACTGCTGATTGCTCTAAACTTAGTGGCTTTGAATGCTTCCGTTACCTTCGAAGCTGGCCAACAGAGCCTTCAAGTCTTACTATACAAGTTGACAGAACTGAATAATAACATTCTGGTATCTTCGAACGATTTTACTGCACAATCTTACCACTGCTTCCGTTTGAGTCACTAGAAAATCATATTGCAAGAAAGATCATTGCAATCTAGGTTTCATAACCACAAAGGAAGCAATATACCTTAATCCTTTCATGTGTCTGGTTTATGCCAACTATCTTGAACAAGATGCGTAGGTGGGTCATGTCTTTGACGTCACCATTGCCCTTCAGAAAGCTGTTCTAATTCTTTCTAAGGTACCAGATTCCTTCCGTGTAAAGTATTCAATTCTCAGATATTTGAATGCTGATATTTTTGTTAGCTTTCCTTTCAGGATACCTAGACTCCTAGATGTTTGTGGGTTGGTTTGCACCAGTGACCATTTAGTTATCTCCAGTATCACTATTCAACACCTATGAAAACTCTGTAGGCTGGATGTCTTGTATTGTTGACAGTATTTGGCTCTCTGCGCTCTATTCCTCCTGATTTTTTTCATGGCAACCACGAACAGAACCGCAGATATTGTGTATTTTGCCATAATGTCCCTCTTAAGTCGCCAATAGAGTTTCCCACAGTGAATCCCTCTTTCAACGAATCCATGTGTAACTTAACGATCTTTATTTACTGCTGTTTGTAGTTAGCGTTGCTCAATTCATTTTGGATCATCAGGTGGGGCACGCTTGGAGTAGCTTTTGAGTAATTTAATCATATGACTGAGAGTATTATATCATTGCTCTGTGCTTCCCTAATAAGCTAGCTGATCACCGATGCACGCTATTTCTTTTTTTGGGATGCTTGTGTCACTAAACTCATTGACAAGTTGATAAGATACTAATCTTTCAACAGTGATGGACCAGAATCTCTCTTCACCATCTAACAATGAAATCCCTCAAAACACGTCAAGTCCCGATGAGTTCAGTTCTCAAATGAAGTCCCGACAAAACAGTCTAGAGCCAGGGCCCCCACTGCTTCTTTCAAAGCACTTGTAAAATCTTCGATCGGTTCTTCTGTAGCCCTGGGCAGCTTGTTTTTTTAGGTCTTATGATATCATATGGTCCTTAACTAGATCATGTCCGAGTTTTATCATAACTGGTTTTATTTTGTCAAGAGTGAAGTGCAATGTTGAAAGTGTGTGATCTGAACGTTGGTAGCTGGAAAGGGCTGTCCTATATCCATGAATATCTTTAAAGGGTCACTGTGTACGGCTTCTATTCTGTCTGGCACTTCTTCCTGAGAACATATCAACCACTCACTGTTTGACTTTCCAAAGAAGGCAGCTTCATGCATCATCAACTTTGCCTTTCACCTTTTTGGGTTCGATAAACTCCCCCCCTCTCTCTCTCTGTTTCTCTGCTGTGATCTGTGACCTGTACATGTTCAGCTGTGAGAATGGTCGTGGGGAACCAGTAAAAATGTTGTTTTATTTTTTTCTTTGAAAATGGCAAATGGTTTGACCAAAGAGGAAATAATCCCCTCTCATTGATAAATTAAGATACTACTAGAACCGACCAATGTCAAATCGGGTGCAGGTCATCGGTGCCTCGTGGTCGTCCCCCTCACTCATATATACTCATATAGCTATGTAATGTATATATGTATATAGACTGTATGTATGTATGTATGTATGTATGTATGTATGCATGCGTTCTTACACTCAATTTTCATCAGTCCACAACTGACTTAATAAGCATACTTAATAAGCGTACGCTTATTAATTATGCAAAAATATAGTTCTTTGCGAGAACGCAAAATCCTGTACGCGCGGGCGTGTATGTACGTGTGTGTGTGTGTGTGTGTGAGAGAGAGGGAGAGAGAGAGAGAGAGAGAGAGAGAACGGGAGAGTGTGTGCAGACACTTCTGCTAAGTTTTCATCAAATTCATAGCCGATTACAAGCGTACACATATTAAGCATGTGTTAATATATTTCTTTACTAGAATGCAAAAATCTGTATGTGAGAGCATGTGTGTGTGCGTGTGTATACGTAAGTATGTACGTGTGTGTGTGTGTGTGTGCGTGTGCGTGCGAGCGTGCATTCATACAGTTAGCCATTTAGTGACTGCTGTAAAATATACAAAAGGCAGAAGACATTTGATAACAGCTTAATGCTCATTTTGTTATATTTATATAATAGATATGACAAACACACGTCAACATTTGATTTTTTCCTTTTCTTTTCTTTTTGCTTTTGTTGGTCTGTAAGTTTCGGGGTGATGGTTGTGGTGGGGCGCAAATGCCATCGTCTTCATGTCTTTTATATAGTGTTTTTCTAATTCAGTAGTTCACAACTCCAAGAGTGAAAATCAACAGATTGCATTTCCCCATCATACGGCAATGATCATATAAATACATGTGAAATATAGAACTAGAATCAATCGACTTCTGCCACTCTACAGTGTGTCCACAAAGTCTGGGTACATGGAGTAAATAAAGTGGTCCCTCCGTTCACCAGACCTTTCTCCCCTTGACTTCCTTTTCCGAGGTATGTTGAAAGAGAAAGTTTATTCAATAAAGATTACAGAAAAAGAAGTCAAGCGGAAGAAGGTCTGGTGAACGAAGGGACCATTTTATTTACTCCATGTACCCAGACTTTGTGGACACCCTGTACAAAGCATTCTTTCAAATCAGACTTAAATTTTCGGTCAGTATAATGGTCCTTTAAGTTGGTCTTCGTTGTTTAGTTACCTCCGCGAAATAATGTACTGGCGAGAGCTGAGTTATACAAGTCTTACCGACTTTGGTTTTAAATTTAGTTTGGTGATGATAAAGAAATAGTTCCTATTGCTTTTCTTAAGCCCTTACAAGCTATGAGATATGATTGATTCTATAATATTATGGTTGTTTAAGGTAGCGAGCAAGCAGAATCATTAGCACGCCCAGAGGTATTTTGTCTGTCTTTAACGTTCTGACTTCAAATGTTGCCGGAGTCGACTTTACTTTTCATCCTTTCGCGCCCTCGAAATTGTTAGTCTTGTACCAAAATTTGAAATCGATATTAATATGGTTGTTGTTGTTGCTTAGCCCCAGGTCAGCGTTCACTGACCAGATATATATTCGCAATGAAAGATATTCTAACCATAACCGCCCTGTCCTTTCGATCATTACTTTTCTAGGATGTGTCCTTCTCCGTTCAAGAGAATATTTAGATGCAATTTCTAACGTATCGGTCGATTTCATAGAGGCTCTTGGTTGACTAGTGGTAGCATGGTTTCCGATTGAAAGAAATAAAGTATAAGCAAGAGGAAATACAATCTCATGCAATGATGTTCTGGCCTGAAAAGTTTGCAAAAAGTATTTAGAATCCAAGCATGAGGTAAATTTGGTGGTTTCGCGAAGAAACATGTAGCTTAAGGTGAAAGTGGTTTGCAAACAAGAACTTCATAGGAACAAAGTTTGTTGTTTGGATGGCACGTGGAAGGACAAGTTTACGCCATCGAATAACATAGTAAGTCGATGAACAAATGGCCCAGTGATATTGTTAGGGGATCTGGTTTGGTCTGGACTTCCAGGTGGACAGGAACCGGGACGAGGTTACAAGCAAGATGGCCAACCTCATTCAAAAATGGGCCGAGAGACAACATTTTTCTGAAAAGTCGTGCAGCGGAAGCGAATGCCTACATCACCTCCGTAATAACTTATCACCGGATCGTTGTCCCTTGACCCGTTCGACGTTTGGCCACACTGGAGTGTTTACTTTTCTGCTTCATGTGAAAAGGACGCGTTCCACTGTTTAGGTATCCATCTGCTTCCAGCGGCCTCTGGAAGACGGGGTTGGCATGCCATGGTGGCTGATACGCAGACACGCGCTGCGGTTACGCCACCTACGAATTTTCCTTGATGGTCAGCCAGTGTGGTCTCCATTTGTATGACACGTTTTTCTGCGGCTCATCTCTTTGATGGAGTTGCAGTCTTAGCACTTGGAATGTCGCGAGACGCTCACCGCCCTCTACTAGTCGGACAGTGCGGGCGGTGGAAGTTCTACCTTAGCAATATATATAGAAATCCAGCCGTCGACGAGGATGAAGTAGCTGATCTGTTTGGGAGGACTTTGGAGCCAGGGATTACCATGGATAACTTCCATAAATACCTAGCCTGGCAGTGCTACCGAAGAGCACTGCTGATTTGAGAAACTGCTCGAGATGTGCACAGAGCGCCGAAACCGTTTCAATGCAGAATTCGAGCATTACTGACTTGTGAACCTGTTATCGCATGTAGGACGAATCCGACTATTGGCTGAGTTCATCGTCAGGATCGCTCCGGTTCTTTACGTTATGAGCTCAAATTTCACCGTAGCCAACTATGTCTTTTCTTTATCCGGGGTCGATAAAATTTAAGTACCAGTCTAGTATGTGGTCGATGTAGTCGATTAAACCTTAATACTGCTGGTGCAGGACTTGTGCCAAAATTTGAAACCAAAACGCGGTGAGCTGGCAGAAACGTTAGTATGCCGGACAAAATGCTTAGCGACATTTCGTTCGCCTTTACGTTCTGAGTTAAATTTCCGCCGCGGTGGACTTTGCCTTTCGTCCTTTCGGAGTCGATGAATTAAGCAACAGTTAAGAATTGGGGTCGATGTAATGGATTTGTCGCGCTTCCGCAAAATTTCAGGCATTGTGCTTAATTATTGCAAGGATTACTATTATGGTGGAGGCGCAATGGCCCAGTGGTTAGAGCAGCGGACTCGCGGTCGGATGATCACGGTTTCGATTTCCAGACCGGGCGTTGTGTGTGTTTATTGAGCGAAAACACTGCAAATCTTCACGAGGCTCCGGCAGGGGACAGTGGCCACCCCTGTTGTACTCTTTCGCCCCAACTTTCTCTAACTTTTTCTTCCTGTTTCTTGAGTAACGCTGCGATGGACTGGCGTCCCGTCCAGCTGGAGGGGAATACATACGCCACAGAAACCGGGAAACCGGGCCCATGAGCCTGGCTAGGCTTTAAAAGGGCGCATGAATAAAAAAATAAAAATAAAATTACTATTATGAGGAAGGTGGCGAGTTTGTAGAAATGCTAGCACGTCGGAAAAAAATTAGTGGCATTTCTTCTGACTGCACATTCTGAGTTCAAATTCCACCAAGATCAACTTTGCCTTTCATCCTTTCGAGGTCAATGAAATAAGTACCAGTTACGTACTGGGATTGATATAATCAACTAGCCCCCACCCCAGAATTTCAGGCCCTGTGCCTTTATTATTATTATTATTATTATTATTATTACTATTTATTTATTATATCTTTCTCCGTTTTCTTCCTCTGTTTAGACGAACTTTCCTACCTTTTCGGACAAAACCTTTTGTAACCTTCGTCCTGTCTTTGTCCTTACATGTTTTTAATTGATATTAGCCCTTGTGGCCAATAAAACGAATTAATTATTATTATTATTATTATTATTATTATTATTTACCTTTCATCCTTTCGGGGTCGATAACGTAAATACCAGTTGAATACTGAGGTCGATGTAATTGAGTGATCCCCTTCCCAGTAATTGCTGGCCTTGTGCCAAAGCTTGAAATCGTCATTATCATCATCATCATCATCATTATTATTGTTATTATTATTTGGAGGTGGAGAATGGTTATGGTTCAGGTAAGGATTAATCTCAAGATAAAAGAGGTGTTTTGAGGATTTTGAAGAATAAAAAGAAATAAAAAAAACAAAACCTGACAACGATGCCAACAACACCATCAGCAAAAAACCACGTCAACAACAGTTTCATTGCTTTTATAGAAAACATCTTTCACTTATTTACTCCATCTCGTTGCATTCTACCCTTACGATCATTATATCCTGATATTGACTCGTGAGAGGAATAAGGGAGGGAACTCCCCTCTATTTAACACGTCATCAACATAACACACGCATTTGTTATATACACAGGGATTTCCCTCAGAACAAAATAAAATAAAATAAAAAAAGAATGCTTATAACGTGACCGAATTTGTGTGTGTGTGCGTGTGTGTGTGTGTGTGTGGTACTATTATAAAATCAGTTTTGCTGGTAACGTTGATATATGTGCGTTCGTTTCTAACATGATGTTGTTTATATGAATTACGTGGTAAAAATACTAGAACAAAAATTAGTATCTATCATAAAGAGTCTTAATGTCATGTAAAGTATATCTTCTCAGTTGTGCAA
>NC_142929.1:54110194-54117694 GCF_046866305.1 Octopus bimaculoides | reverse complement strand
ATTTCTTCTAGTTTATGTTTTGAGTTCAAATTCCACTGAGGTCAATAAAATAAGCACCAGTTGAGCACTGGGGTGGATATAATCGACTGTTCCCCACCCACCAAATTTCAAGCTTTGTGCCTATAGTAGAAAGGATTATAATTGTTATTATTATTATTATTATTATTAGTAGTAGTAGTAGTATTAGTAGTATTATTATTGTTGTACTTCTTGTCTTTATTACTGTTCTATTATTATAATTTTCTGATGCTTGCATTGTTGAGATGGTTAATTTTTGGGAGAAATTATTTTTACAGCTGGATGCTTTTCCTATTACTAGCCATTGGACCATTAAGTATGAGTGGAGCCATTTTTTTGTTATGCTCAGTCAAGCAGACTAAGAAAAGTTAGATGACTTAGTTTGGGGTGCAATACAGTGGCTATAGTATAATTTTAAACATTGACCATCTGGCCAATAATCTAAACTCACAGCTATTGTACCTTTATTTTACTGTAATAGTGATTTAACTTATCAAGATTGAAGTGGCTGGGACAAAGGGAAAAAAAAGAAGTAAGAAATTTGCTTAGCTTACACAACTCAGAGCTAAATTACTAACTGGTAGTTTTCTGTTATCTTATATTTTTTTAACTTGTTTCGTTCATTAGACTGTAGCCATGCTGGGGCACCACCTTGGCCGATGCTGGTGTCAGGTAACTGGCACATGAAAAGCACCTTTCGAGTATTGGGCCTCACGGAGGCAATGATGAATGACTGAGACCTTTGGCATTATGCTGTCCTTAAGAAGACACATCAAGCCAAGTGAAACCACACTCATGACAGATACTGGTGTCACGCAAATGGCACCCATGCTGGTGGCACATAAAAGCATCTATTGCACTCTTGGAGTTGTTGGTGTTAGGAAGCGCATCCAGCCATATAAGGCATGCCAAATCAGACTGGAATCTGGTGCAACCTTACAGCTTGCCAGCCCTGGTCAAACCATCCAACCTATCAACCCATGCCAGCACAGGCAATATATATATATATATATATATATATATATGATGGACTGCTATCGAATCCATTCACAAGGCTTTGGTTAGTCTAGAGTTTTAAGTATGAAAGACACTTGCTCAAGGGGCCACACTGTGGGACTGAACCAAAGACCACGTGGTTTGGAAGCAAACTTATTATGACACAGCCGTTCCTTAAATATTTTTCATTAAATGAATCATAGTTGAATTATTGATTCTGACATAACAAGATTACTCCAGATTAAAATATTTGTATGGATTAAATTGTATTAAAATATCTGTTGTCATTGTTTACCTCGGCTTAATATTTGTTTTCAGCATTTTGGAAGGAAAGGAGAATGGGATTAAACCTTGGCTTAATCCAGTGTTTCTCAACTACTTTTTACCTATGAACCCTTTTGGTTCCCATTTTACTCAAATGAACCCTCCTAGTAGTATTCCATGTTTTAAAAAATCATATAATATCATTTTTATCAAATAGTATAAGAATTTGTATCAAAATAATTATTAAAATATTTTACGTATTGCAGAAGTTTAACCAATTTATTGCATACTCTTTTACTTGTTTCAGTCATTTGACTGCGGCCACACTGGTGCACCACCTTTAGTTGAGCAAATTGACCCCAGAACTTATTCTTTGTAAGCCTAGTACTTATTCTATCGGTCTCGTTTTCCGAACCGATAAGTTATAGGGACGTAAACACACCACCATCGGTTGTCAAGCGATGGTGGGGGGACCAAACACAGACACACAAACATATACACACACATACATATATATATACGATGGACTTCCTTCAGTTTCTGTCTACCAAATCCACTCACAAGGCATCGGTCGACCCGAGGCTATAGTAGAAAACACTTGCCCAAGGTGCCACGCAGTGGGAATGAACCCGGAACCATGTGGTTGGTAAGCAAGCTACTTACCACACAGCCACAAAACAAAATCTTGTATAGATCCCCAAAGACCATGTGGACCCAAGTTGAAAACCACTGGTTTCATCTGTTTAAACAAATTATAAGGCAAACTTTTTATGACTTCACTTGTATTATATCAACTATTATATTATTAAACCAGTGAATTAGGTTCTATAAAGTGTTTAAACTCCATAAAAAATTTTAAAATAAATTAAATCCTAGCTAAATCTTTCTCAGTAAACTTCTCAACAGCTTTAAAAATAATACATTTTTTCAAGCTCTAAATTTTAACACTGCATGTCTATGATAAATGATGAGAACTTCTATAACTTGATTATTCACTGAATGAGGAAGTTCAATCCACTTTATATCTTTACATGTGAACTACATGAATTTACTTGTTGCTCTAAAGGGTTTAACTCTTTGGCATTTAACTGACCATATCCAGTCAAAATATTCTACCTGTTTTATGTTCAAACTGCCCTATAACATTATTAACCCAATAGCATTTTTCTAAAAATAAATAAACATAACATTATGACTTCAAAGTTTCGGCCTGCTTGCCTGGTGTTATATGTGTTTGTGTGTGTATGTGTGCGCATTTGTGTACATATATTTATATATATATATAGGTACAGGGCTGGCTGTGTGGCAAGAAGTTTGCTTTCCAACCACATGGTTCCAGGTTCAGTCCCACTCCATTGCACCTTGGGTATGTGGTCTACTATGCTCTTGGACCAACCAAAGTGGATTTGAAAGATGGAAACTGAAAGAAGTCCTTCGTATATGTGTGTGTGCATATATACATATATATATATATATATGTATACGTATGTATTTGTGTGTGTCTTTGTGTCTGTGTTTGTTTCCCATCACCACTTGGTAACTGGAGTTGGTATGTTTACATCCCCATAACTTAGTGGTTTGGCCAAAGAGGCTGATAGAATAAGTACCAGGCTTTAAATAAAAAAGGTAGTGGGGTCAATTCATTCGATTAAAATACTTCAAGGCAGTCTCTCATCATGGCTGAAACAAGTAAAAGATGAAAGAAAAGATAATCACATAATCAAACTCTTGAAGCTATAAGATAATGCACAATTAATTCAAAACAAAATGTTTAAATAGGCATTAGATTTGAAAGAGCAATCTGCATGGTAAAGAGTTAAACAACTCCATTCTTAGTGATTAGGCTGCTCATGTAATGTTTAACTTTCTGCTCACCTAACAAAACATCTAATACTAACTGAAATTTCGCTGGAGCTAACTTAATAATTTAGTTGAAGTGATTAATCTATTACTGAAAATAATTAATTAATATATTGAATACTAACTCTAATGTTATATTTGAAGTTATTAGTGTTAACTTCTAAGATTCAGCTTCGCTATATTATAAATGTATATACACATAACCTTCTTAAATGCAAGTATCTTATATATGTTGTTGGCACTCCGTCGCTTACGACGTCGAAGGTTTCAGTTGATCCGATCAATGGAACAGCCTGCTCGTGAAATTAACGTGCAAGTGGCTGAGCACTCCACAGACACGTGTACCCTTAATGTAGTTCTCGGGGAGATTCAGCATGACACAGTGAGTCAAGGCTGACCCTTTGAATTACAGGCACAACAGAAACAGGAAGTAAGAGTGAGAGAAAGTTGTGGTGAAAGAGTACAGCAGGGTTCGCCACCCTCCCCCTGCTGGAGCCTCGTGGAGCTTTAGGTGTTTTCGCTCAATAAACACCCACAACGCCCGGTCTGGGAATCGAAACCACGATCCTACAACCGTGAGTCCACTGCCCTAACCACTGGGCCATTGCGCCTCCACTATCTTATAATATATATATATATATATATATATATATATATATTATATATATATTATATATTACATATTATATATATATATATTATATATATTATATATTATATATAATACATTATGCCTTCATCAATTTTAGAAATTACTTTTTATTTTTTTTTGTTTTCATTTAAATGCAAACATACATTAACATACATGCATACATACCTACATACATGCATGCATGCATACATACATACATACATACATGCATACATCCATACACACACAATCTCATGCACAAAAACAAATCTGCACACAATTTTGGAATGCATTCTTGTCTCTGCAATGTTAATTATATTAATTACACCTAATCATTTGGTCTCTAGTTAAGAATACAAGCCTAGATTTTTGGTGCTGCAAAACCAGTCTTGCTCTGGATACACTTCATCTGTAAAACAGCTTCTCATGTTAGGCTACCTGGGAAATATATTGTCCCCCACTGCTTATAACCTTTGGGCTTCCAACTTAATTAAAAAAAATTACTGTTATTATTTAGTGCAAAGGCATTGAGCTGGCAAAGTCGTTAGCACATTGGATAAAATGCTAAGTGCCATTTCTTTTGGTTCTTGAGTCTCTGAGTTCAAATTCCACCTGAAACGCTGTGTTAACAACAAACAAGATGAGGACAAATATCCATCAAGTGTAAATAATATAAATAATGTAAATAATGTAATCATTGCATTGTTCAATTAAATGATGCTGCTTGAAATGGTCGTACTTCATCACTATTTGATATCCTGTTGCTTACTTTGATTTTGGTTCTAGGTAAATTCCACCGCAATAAATTCCACCATGGAAAAATTTCACCTGGTAAATTTCACCATAGATAAATTCCACCATGGTATATTCCACCATGGTAAATTTCACCCATAGACAGACTTCCAATATAAGCTGCTCCTCCTAATAATCACTGTGGTCAGTTTCTCCAGACTGTGGGTCAATACCAATGTTATTTAATTTGTCTGTCTCTCAAGTCTTAAGAAGAGAGTGAGTGAGAGAGAGAGAGAGAGAGAGAGAGAGAGAGAGAGTCTGAAGGTGAGATAGAAAATAATCTTTATAATCTACTTGAAATGAGATGGGATTACTTTAATGTACTACCATCGAGCAAGAATCTATGAAAAAGACTCATCACAAAATTTCAAAAATAATATAATTTGGGATAAAGAAAGAAAAGATTAAATTTTAGCACACATTTTATTATAACAATAGAATAAAAAATGACAGCAAGTACATTGTGAAACAGAGTTAGGATAAAAAAGTTTAATTTATTTTTAAAAAATTTCTTAAGACAAATTGTGTGTAATATTTCTTAAAAATTGCAGGGAGTTTTCATTTTGATATTCCTGATATCGGGTTTATTGTTTTTCTATATGGTTTGGTGTTATTACTTCAGGTTCAGTCCCACTGCATGGAATCTTGGACAGATAATTTCTGAGGCCCGAGCAGACCAAAGTATTTGGAGTGAATTTGAAAGTGAGAAGAAACTGAAAGAGATCCACCTGTGTGTGTGTGTGTGTGTGTATGTGTGTATTTCTTAATATAGAGATCTACATGCTGAACTTAATATGGCATAATGAATGCAGAAATTGCATTTACACACACACACACACACACACACACACACACACACATGTATGTTTTAGGTATATGACACTGGCAGAATGTATACCTGTCAGTAAGGTGATCTGTATAAAAAAGAATGCCAAATATATGTTGGAAAACAAATATACAAATATAACAGTATTGAAGATTCAGATAAGATGCTAAAACTTAGTAAGTTTAATATAGATAAATTTAACTTGGCAAAATATCCAATTATAAAATAAAACTAAGAATCAATTCATTTTTGTATTCATTTATTGTTTTTGTTTTCTGAGTTAAAGGCTCAAGTCTTTCCCAGTGTTATACTCAGTGTTGACCCACAGATTAGTAAAATTTTGCTTCACAGAAGAAAAATTCAACTGACATTATTCATTGTATTAATTTTCTCTTCATATAACAGAATTAAGGTTAAATAAAATTGCTTTAAAACCATTTGCATGTTTCTTTCTTTGTATCTCTTTCTCTCTCTATCTGTATACACACACATACACACACACACGTACATATATATATATATATATATATATAGAGAGAGAGAGAGAAAGAGAGAGACAGAGAGTGAGAAAGAATGGGCCAAAAGTCACACCTCAAAATTTCATATTTGATTTATATTACATTATTATTATTATTATTATCATTATTAATATCATCATCATCATCATTATTATTATTATTCATTTTTGTTCATGTACATGTACATGTGTATTCATTATTTTTTATTTTATTTATTATACTCAATTTTAGAAAAATTCAAGCATGTCATTGATAATCCCAGAATATAATGAACTTATGTGTGTGACTTTTGGTCCACCCTATTTATATATATATGTATGTATGCACACACACACTCACACACACATTAACGCACACACATATATATATACACGTACACACACACACATATATATATATATATATATATATATATATATATATATATATATATATACAGAGAGAGAGAGAGAGAGAGCACGTGACTACGCGTCAACAGTCACGGTATACCGAACCCGCTTTACAGAGGGTACTTGCAAGAGACGGACCGCTTGATCAGTAGAGTACATCCCTTCTACAAGAATTGGAAGAGCAGATGCTCTAAACAAGTCAAACGAGGAGTGGGGTTACACACAACGGTCAGGCTGTAAGTTATGACAGAGAAGAGTTTGGTATTCTCCATCTCTGCTAGCCATGTCAGTGATAGCTTCATCTCTGCGCATTTCTGAGTGCGACTGGTTGCCATGCTCGTAACAATGACCCAGTTCCTACCCTCAGCATTAGGATTGGCAGAATCACCCGAATATTCTCATTAGATTCAAATGCCGTGAATTTCATGTTCACTTTTCGTCGCCCCAAAATCGATATCTGTCAAGTATTTGAGTCGATATGATCGATTAATCTACAACTCTAAAATATCAGGTTTTGTGTTTTTATATTGAACAATTATGATATCATAATCTTTTCTTGTAATTCTTTTACATATTCCAATGACTGCGGCTAAAATGTGTTTTTACTCAAGTGTAGGTAGAGAATTTTCTCTCTGGGTCTATTCTTGCAGTGATAGATCTTATCACGCCCGAATGTATTCGAATGTATTAAATATGACTTTACATGAATATTTGTTTATCAAACGCTGCTTCGTGCATTATTATTTATTTAATTCTAGCTTGACCATGCATTAGGTGCACTAACAAAAATCCCGTATGCAAATTTTATAAGGATGATTCTATTCTTATAGGGATTTGAGCGACTGAGTTGGTTTTCTTAATGACGAAGCACAACGAAGTAGACACGCATGCGTCCTAGTGTCCAGTGACGTCACTCATACCCTAAAATTAGATGTGCATTTACACAAGTGTATCACCGTATGCTTAGACAAATTTTCCCTCCATTCTTGTGCTTTTTAGCAGTACAGTATACGTCTATACAGTGAAGGCGTGCAGCTTAGAGGTTAGGGTATTCGGTTCATGATCGTAAGGTCGTGAGTTCAATTCCCGGCGGCGCGTTGTGTCTTTGAGCAAGACACTTTATCCCGTTGCTCCAGTCCACTCAGGTGTCAAAAAATTTGTAGTACCTGTATTTCAAAGGACCGGCATTGTGACATTCTGTGTCAC
>NC_142929.1:54092694-54105194 GCF_046866305.1 Octopus bimaculoides | reverse complement strand
TTCTTAAGCAAAGCACTTCATCTCACGTCGCTCTACGACCACTTCGACACGTGCCGTATGGTACGCCATGCACCTGTTCAGGCAACGTCGATTTGTTGAGGTGGGAGTGCGCTAATGTACAGCACACACATTTGATTACTATAAGCAAACCATTTGTACAGGTTGCTTAGTTACAAATTCCGGAACCGCCTTTCTCGAACTACAAGAGACTAACAACATCATATGTGTATGTGTCAAAGATAATCCGTCTCCTGACATATACTGAACGTGCATGATATCTGGTAATCCATTTCTGAAGGTACAAAAATGAAAGGTTATTAACCT
This sequence comes from Octopus bimaculoides, assembly GCF_046866305.1. Lineage (NCBI taxonomy): Eukaryota > Metazoa > Mollusca > Cephalopoda > Octopoda > Octopodidae > Octopus > Octopus bimaculoides. Next base: position 54,104,870 of record NC_142929.1, on the reverse strand, counting down.
ACGTCTAGCTGCATCGTGGCACTTTCTGTCCTCTCCAGTAGAAATAGAGGTAGATGAATAGATAGTAAGTGAGAGAAAGGGAGAAATACATACATAGACAGACAGACATATATATATATATATATATATATATATATATATATATATATATATATATATATATATATATATATATAGTTGAAATTTATAGAAAGACAAATAAAGAAGACAGGTGTATGAACAACAAGCAACTGTATTAGTTTGACGTACGGGAAAATGAAAAAGTCTTTTAAGTTTCGAGCCTACGCTCTTAAACAGAGAAAGAATGGAAGAAAGTTGTAGATTTCAGTGGTCCAACATGGCGAATGTATATATATAATACATAAGATCCTACGCTCTTCCACAGAAAGAAACACAGAAAGAAACAAGGAGAGAAAATAAAGAATGTGTAGTGGCTAGCGATCTATCATGGCGAATGCCGGACAGAGGGGTCACACAGGAGAGCTAGGAAGCTCATAATACAAAATAACTGAAAAGGAAACAATCCAGTATGAAGAATGCTCAAATTTCATTTGTGGTGACTGAAAGAGTACGATGAAGTCTCTGGAGTAACGTTACTCGACAGGGTGTATAGCTTGGAAATCAGAGAGTCTTTCCAGGTCGAGTTCCTACTTCGCCGCATTGAAAGGTTACAGATCCGGCACTACGGAGATGCGATTAGAATGTCTTAGGAAATAACTGTAAGACAAATTCTTCAGGTTGAACCAAACGGCAAAAGTCTAAGGGATAGAGATGAACGAGATGATTAGATAATATACATAACCTTAGCTAGTCACACTTGGGAATCCGTCTGGAAAGTGTAAAGGCGGTTGCTTATGATAGGATCCTGTAGAAATGGTTGTCTAAGGACTCTACCTCCACAACTCTCTTAGGAATTCTGGACAAGAAGATGGATGAATGTATATCAAGAAAACACTACTCTTTCTTCCCAACTACATGGTTTCGGGTTCAGTTGCACTGCGTGACACGATAGAATAAGTTCGACGCTTAAAAGTAAGCACTAGGGTCGTTTTTTATAGACACAGGAGTGGCTGTGTGGTAAGTAGCTTGCTCCCCAACTACATGGTTCCGGGTTCAATCGCACTGCGTGGCACCCTGGGCAAGTGTCATCTGCTATAGCCTCGGGCCGACTAAAGTGGATTTGGTAGACGCAAACTGAAAGAAGCCCGTCGTATATATATATATATATATATATATACATACACACACACATATGTGTATGTATATATATGCATGTATTGTATGTATACGTCTCTCTCCCTATATATACATATACATTTATATACACACACACACACATATATATATATATATATATATATATATATATATATATATATATATATATATATATGTGTGTGTGTGTGTGTGTGTATTTTAATGTGTAATTGTTATGTCTTTTCTGACTACTTAGATTTTTAGAAAATATTCTAATATGTCGATAGGTATATTCCTAAATTTGTGTGTCTATTCTTATTAATAATACGCTTATGTCTAGTGCGTCCATGCATCTTTATGCATGTGCGCACGTCTATGGGTACTTGTGCGTGTTCATGCGTCCATTTATGCAGTACTTATGCAAGTGAGAGAGGGAGAGACAGAGGGGCTAGAGAGAGAGAGAGTTTGAATATGCATGAGTGAGTGTTTGTGCATGAGAAATGCTACGCTTTGTTTGTGCGTGCGCATGCCTGAATATGTGGATGTCTATATATATGCATGAGACAAAGAAATGAGCAAAATATAATAAAAAATTATACTAATTTAGAGTTAATAGAACAGATAAAACAATGTAGGTTGTTGGGGGTTTAGGGGGGAAAAGAAAGAGAGAAACATGAAAAAAAAAGCGTAATTAAAAATATTAAACAGAGAACATCGTACGGAAGAAAGGCAGAGTATAATGCGTGCAGCGGTGGCGATGGAGGTGGGCTGCAAGGCTGATGCTAGATATCTAACAAAGGAGAAAAATAACAAAAAAAAAATAATAAATGAAAGAAAGAACTGGGACGAAGATAAAAGATATATGAAGAGGAAGAGGAAGCTAGAGGAATAGGGAAGTATGCAATAGGGATGAGAAACAATGAAAGCAATAACAAAGATTGAGGGAGGGGGAGAGAAAGAGTTATGAAGATATAAAGTGATAATAGATAGGGTTAAAGGAAAAGGGAGCAAAGAGTGTGTGTGAGGGGGGGGACAAAAGAGAAAAATAGAAAAAAAGCAGCTTATCAGAAATTTTGTATTAAAATTAGTTGATTTTATTATTTTCGTCGCCATCTGCAAGTACGACACTAATCTTCGTAATATTTTATTTTTTTCTGAGAACAATGCGGTCGTTTAGGCTTCAATGTTTCGCGAAAACAAAGCTTTAATGCCTATCGGAGTTTTAAGCTTGGCTTAAAAGGTATACTCTCTCTCTCTCTCTCTCTCTCTCTCTCTCTCTCTTACTCTTTTACTTGTTTCAGTCATTTGACTGCGGCCATGCTGGAGCACCACCTTTTAGTCGAGCTAATCGACCCCAGGACTTATTCTTTGGATGCCTAGTACTTATTCTATCGCTCTCTTTTGCAGAACCGCTAAGTTACGGGGACGTAAACAGACCATCATCGATTATCAAGCGATGCTGGGGGGACAAACACAGACACACAAACATACACACACACATACATATATATATATATATATATACCGGAGTAAGCACATGAAATGTGCAGCAAGGTGGGAAAAAGAGTACTCAAATACCAGAGGTAGAGTAATATGCTTTATTTAAAAGCAGCAGAAATATAACAAAAGACTGTTACTCTGAGTTTCACGTTCCTGTTCATCGGACAGTTTTGTTAGAAAAAAAAAACGATGAACGGGAACGTGAAACTCAGAGTAACAGTCTTTTGTTATATTTCTGCTGCTTTTAAATAAAGCATATATATATATATATATATATATATATATACATATATACGACGGGCTTCTTTCAGTTTCCGTGTACCAAATCCACTCACAAGGCTTTGGTCGGCCCGAGGCTATAGTAGAAGACACATGCCCAAGGTGCCACGCAGTGGGAATGAACCCGCAACCATGTGGTTGGTAAGCAAGCTACTTACCACACAGCCACTCCTGCGCCTGTTAAAGGTTTTTTTTTCTTTCTTTTTTACTTCTTGTCGGAGCTTTAGTTGTTAAAAAAAATAATAAACCAAAGCAAACGGTGTAATCAATATTACATAAAAGTTTAAGGCATTTGGTCCGTCTTTGTGTTCTGAGTTCAAATTCCACCGAGGTCGACTTTTACTTGCGACTTTACCTTTCATCCTTTCGGGATCGATAAAACAAAATACTAGTTGACAACTGGGTCAATGAAAGCGACTTACCCTTACTGCCCCCCGAACTTGCTGGCCTTCTGCAAAAATTTGAAATCCATATTTCGTGAAAAGAAAGCTTTAATGCGCGTCGGAGATTTAAGCTTGGTTTGAAGGTATTGATAAACGCTTTTTTTCTTTTTTATTTTACTTCTTGTCGGAGGTTTAGTAGGAAAAACAAAACCAGGCAAACAGTGTTATAAACATTACATAATAGTTTCAGGCGGCGTGTCGGCAGAATCGTTAGCATTCTGGGCAAAATGACCAAAGGCACTTCATCTGTCTTTGTGTTCTGAGTTCAAATTCCGCTGAAGTCGACATTTACCTTGCGACTTGACCCTTCATCCTTTCGGGGTCGATAAAACAAAGTACGAGTTGAGCACTGGGATCGATATAATCGACTTACCTTCTCCCCACAAATTGCTGGCCTTGTGCCAAAATTTAAAACCAATATTGCATAAAAGTTGCATAACAACCACAATTCCACTGTGTTGTTTAACCCTAGATCAGCTTCCTTTCCTTTCCTGAGCGTCCAATAATACTATCCATATCACGTCCTCACTTTGTTGTTTTTTTGTTTCTTTGTTATTGTGTTTTTGAACTATATATATATATATATATATAGTTAAAAAAAGCAATAACAAAAAAACAAAAAAAACAACAAAGTGAGGACGTGATATGGATAGTATTATTGGACGCTCAGGAAAGGAAAGAGAGAGTGTATGACGTTTCGGGCGTAGCCCTTCGTCGGAAAGATGGAAAGTTCGGAGAATGGAAGAACGGAGAAAGAGGAAAATGGTACCGATGCCCACGAGGTTACATGATGAAAAGACCGGAAGAGGAGGTGGTGGGGGAAAAGTTCTTTCTAAGATAGGAGAGTGAAAAAGGGAGATGAATATCGGTGCGCGTGCGAAAGTCTGCGAGTGTGTGTGTGATAACAGAACGTGTGTGTGCGTATGTATGTGTGTGTGTGTGTGTGTGTGTGTGCATGGTTTGGTGGTTTATCTGTTAGTGTGTGTGTGTGTATGACGTAGTGGAAGAAATTAGTAGCAGGACTGGTTAGTGGACGCTGTAGACAGTGTAGGTAGAAGGTCAACAGGTGGTTGTTTGGGTGTGTGTGTGTTCGTGTTTGTGTGGGGTTGTCGGTGTTAGGTACGTGTACGTGTGTGTGTGTATTTTGTATGTGCGCGTGTGTGTATGTGTATGTTTTCTGTGCGTGCGTGTGTGTTTGTGTGTATGTGTATGTTGTGTGTATGTGCGTTGCTGTGTACGTGTGTGTGCGTGCGTTTGCTATTGTATATGCGTGTGTTGTTTATGCCCATGTGTGTATGATTGTATGCGTGTCTGTGTGAGTGTGTAGTGTTGGTGAGAAGTGTGTGTGTGTATGTGGATGTGTGCGTGTGTGTATATGTGTGGATGTGCGCGTGTGTGTGGGATAGTGAGTGTTAGGAACGGGTGTGTGTGTGTTTATGTATGTCTGTATGTGTTTCCGTGTGCGCGTGTGTGTATATTTTTTGTGCGTGCGTGTATGTGTATATTGTGTACGTTTTCGTGCGTGCGTATGTGTTATGTATATGAGTGAGTATTGTGTATGTGAGAGGTGTGTGTGCATGTGTGTATATGTGTATGTGTGCCTGTGTGTACATGTGTATGTGTGTCGTGTATGTGTGTATGTGTGTGTGTGTCTGGTTTTATGTATGTGAGGGGTGTGTATGTGTGTGTTTATGTGTGTGCGTGCGTATGTGTGCCAGGTATGTGTGTTATTTTGTGTGTGCACTCCTGTGTGTATGTGTGTGCATGTGTATGCGGCTGTGTATGTAGGTGTGCGCGTATATATGGGTGTGTGTGTGTATATATATATATATATATATATATATATATATATATATATATATATATATATATATATATATGTATATATATATATTACCTTTTCTTTTATCTGTTTTAATTATTGGACAGCGACCATGCTGGGCCATCACCTTCAAGAGTTTAGTGTTTCAAAACGACCTCAGTTCTTCTTTAAGTCTGGTGCTTATTCTGTCGGTCTCATTTTGCCGAACCACTAAGTCACTTGGACGTTGACTAACCCACATCGGTTGTCAGGCAGTGGTGGGGGACAAACAAATACACGCCTTTGATACTTACATGAAGAAGAACTGGCACTCCCTCTGTTACAACGATAATGGTTCTAGTTGATCCGATCAACGGAACAGCCTCTTCGTGAAATTAACGTGAAATTAATGGCTGGGCACTCCACAGGCACGTGTACCCTTAACGTAGTCCTTAGGGTGATTCAGCGTGACACGGAGTGTGACAAGGCTGGCTCTTTGAAAATACAGGTACTACTCATTTTTGCCAGCTGAGCGGACTGGAGCAACGAGAAATAAAGTATCTTGCCCAAGGATATAACGTGTCGCCGGGAATTGAACTCACGACCTTACGATCGTGAGCCGAATACCCTAACCACTAAGCCACGCGCCTTCACGTACAAGGCAAACACACATACAAAGACACATAAAAACATATATCTGAACTACGCAACGCGGGCGCAAAACATACACATAAACATTTGATACAAAAATTCCCTACTTTGGGTAAATATAGAAAGAGAATTAAGCAAGTATTGTTATTGTTAGGATATTGAAATTTGCTGCAATAATCGAATAGATCTGAAACAGGTGGTCGTATATGTGACAAGCTCTATTGAGCTTGTGGTTATTTGATGTGGCATATGTAGCATCAGTGTTAACTTCAATAGAACTCTATATTGAATGATCTCCTATGAGACTACAATGACCTAGAAGAACCATATGTTAAAGAGAGACTTCTCACCTTATCTATCTGTTTGTCTAATTATATATCTATCTATCTATCTATCTATCTATCTATCTATCTATCTATCTATCTATCTATCTATCTATCTATCTATCTATCTGTCGCTCTTTATCCATCTGTCTCTCTCTCTCTCTCTCTCCCATTATATTTACATTGTAATTTTCCTTTGTCTTTCGCATTCTCTTCGCTCTCTTTCTTTCTTTCTCTCTCTCTCTCTCTCTCTCACACACACACTCACACACACTTTATATGAAGTCTAGCTAGCATTTATAAAACATTATTATCACTATTATTATTATTGAGTGAGAGAATAGTACATGTCATGATAGCGACACTAATGTATAAATATACGAAGCCTAGTGTACCGATCATGACTACCCGTCTGATAAGGGTACACCAGGTACATGCATTACAACTATGTGTGCACAACATGGTGATCTCATATCAAGATAAACAGCGCATGACCTTGAAGGTGGCCCAGTTAGAATTTCTTCAGGTCGAGTAGCCCATCCCGCTCAAAAGGTCCCTGAATAAGGGTTGTTTCAGGATGTTGATCGAAACACCCATGTCTCCAGAGGTGAATTATCCAAACCCCAAAGAATCCCTCTCAATACATGTCCATCACGCTTTCCCCACTACATATTGCCAGCCACCAAGGAACATGCCTAACTGGTTAAGCTCAAACAACTGACAAGCAAATCTATGGTATTGAGCAGAATATTTGCTGTAGCCCATCTTTTATACCAAGACAAAACAATGTACATGATACACTTCCAATCAGTTAAGATCAGAAGCCACGAGAGCCAGTGCTTGATACTGCATCAAAGTATAGTGTATACCATGTATACTTAATTTCTTTCTTTCTTGCCCCCTTTTTTTTTAATATTCTATCATTCCATTATATGTAAACCCCTCACTTTATGTTTGTCTTTGTATTCTTCCCCACATCCTTCGCCCTTGTGGTAAATAAATGAAATCGTCAACATCATCATCATTATTATTATTATTATTGAGTGAGAAAGCAGTGCAATGCCATCAAAGTGATACTCGAGTAAAATATACGATGCCTACTATTCCCATCATGACTACCCGTCTGATAAGAGTACACCAGGCACATGCACTATAGCCATATGTGCGTGACATGTTGATCTCATATCAAAATAAACAGCAAATGACCTTGCAGGTGGGGGCCTAGTTAGAACTTGCTTCAGGTCTAGTAGCCCATCGCGCTCAAATGGTCCATGAATAAGGGTTGTTTAAGAATTGAACGTAACACTCATGTTTCCAGAGGTTAATTATCCAAACTTCAAAGAATTCCTCTCAACACATGGCTATGATGCTCCACCACTACTTCTGCTCGTGATTAGAGATGCACATATTGTCAGCCACTAGGGGAATGCTCAACTAGTTAAGGTCAAACCACTGGCAATCAAATCTGTGGTATTGAGCAGAATATTTGCTGCAGCCCACCTTTTATACCAAGACAAAACTATGTACACAACAACACTTCCAATCAGCTAAGATCAGAAACCATGAAGCCACTGCCTGGTACTGCATCAGGGCATGAAATGCTTACAGCACCCAGGTTTCCCAAGCAGTCACCCAGCTAAGCACTCACTAGGTTCGACGTTCCTTAACTCCAGTGATCGGACGAGTATCAGTGCATTCAATGTGATATTGCCATAAGCTTATTATTATTATTATTATTATTATTGTTCAGTAGTTTTATTTTTATAACGTGCTTTCACCTCACTACCGAGCGCAGCTCTGTGTGCCTTGGGTATGTGCTGTGGTTTGCTGTGGTGCTCTTATGGTTACTGTATTGAAAGTGTTTTGCGTAGGATGTGTGCAGTACCCAGTAGTGCAATTTTCTGTATGTTATATATATTTGTAAGTCCTGGTGTTTTTGTTATGTATTTGTCTGAATCTTTTTTTTATTATACCTAAGGTACCTACTATGATAGGAATTGTTTCTGTTTTTAGATTCCACATTCGAGTTACGTCTATTTCCAGGTCTTTGTATTTTGAAAGTTTTTCCATTTCTTTTAGGGAAACGTTGTCATCTGCTGGTATTGATACATCGATTAGAAAGCATTTTTTTTTTCATGATCTTTGACAACTATATTTGGTCTATTTGCCTTAATTTCTCTATCTGTGTGTATTGGCATATCCCAGAGTATGGTTGCTTTCTCGTTTTCTGTGACCTTTTCTGGCGTGTGTTTATACCATCTTTTTTCTGTTGTTATTCCATAGTGTTGGCATAGCTTCCAGTGTATATAGGTCCCAGCTCTATCATTATTATTATTATTATTATTATTATTATTTAGCTTTACAATTGAATAATAGTTTATAACTTAGGCATGAAGCCAGTAGTTTTGAGAGGGAGGAATTAGTCAGTATCATCGACTCTAACACTTGACTGCGTTTGCGTTTGTCTCTCAACGAGTTGAATAATATCGCAGGCAATTCATTCATACAAATCATATATATATATCTTTTATTCTTTTACTCTTTTCAGTCATTAAGCATGGAGCACCACCTTAAGGGGTTTTAGTCGAATAAATCGAGTCCAGGACTTATTCTTTGTAAATCTAGTACTTACTCTATCGGATCTCTTTTGCCGAACTGCTAAGTTACGGGGACGTGTGGCTTCATGCACACACACACACACACACACACACATATATATATCTGTGGTATTGAGCAGAATATTTGCTGCAGCCCATCTTTTATACCAAGACAAAACTATGTACACAACAATACTTCCAATCAGCTAAGATCAGAAACCATGAAGCCACTGCCTGGTATATATATATATATATATATATATATATATATATATATATATATATATATATATACGACGTGCTTCTATCAAATCCACTTACAAGGCTGTGGTCGGCCCGAGGCTATAGTAGAAGACACTTGCCCTATGTGCCACGTAGTGGGACTGAATTCGGAACCATGTGGTTAGGAAGCAAGCTTCTTACCACACAGCCAGGATCTATTTCAAAACGGGGACACCAGTATTTTCTTAACGAAACACTTTGAAACTTGGGACACTGGTAGAATGTGTCATATAAAACATCTTTTACTCTTAGTCTTCTTAACAAAAAAACGTACATCGCAAGTTATTCCATGTTAAAGTTGTCGTATTTCTGTAATTTCAACCAATCACTGACGTCTATTCAGCTGAATAGAGTTACTGCTGGGCGGTCATAAAAATGTTATTCCCTGTGACATATTTCATCCGGTTTAATCGTAATTTATACGCATATATTGTTTATATAATAAATTACGCTGTGCGTATCTATGTGTGCAACAATTTTAGAGTTTGGATGTTAGGGTTAGGGTTAACAGTCTAGTTAGGGTTAGGGGATTAATACGATATACACCGTTACAGCGCTAACTGTTTTCAACTGAATAGACGTCAGTGATTAGTAGAAATTATCGAAATAAGACAATTTTTTACATGAAATAAATTCGAATACAAAATTTTTTTTCTCTTCTATAACACAAAATAGATAAGTATACGAAGTTTGAAAGTCTTTCGGTACCAAAAACACTACATAAAACATAAATGAAAACTGGTGCCCCCGTTTTGAAATAGATCCCACAGCCAGCCTACGCTTATTATGTGTATATATAATTTCTTCTACTCTAGTACAAGGCCTGAAATTTTGTGGAAAGTGGTAAGTCAATTACATTGACTTCAGTACTCAACTGCTGCTACTTATTTTAAGGACCCCAATTGGTTGAAAGGCAAAAATCATTAACGCCAGAATTCGAACTCACAAGAACCCGCAAGAAATGCCGATAACCATTTTGTCCGACGATAACCATTTTGTCTAACGCTGTCTTTCTTGTCATTAATGACAGCGGATTCCATTCACTCTGAAACATCCTCTGCCTTCTTTTAATACTGGAATGAAATGGTACTCTCATTTAAGCCAAACGGTAAAAACTCAAATCTTTCAATCGATGCAAATCGATAAAATAAATTACTAAATTAGGTACCAAATAAATACTAGGGTGATATGGCGGTACCCTAACATGAGACACTAATACCGCAGAGGGAACATTCCACAGACACACGTGCCCATTACGTAGTTCTTAGGGAGATTCAGCGTGACACAAAGTGTGACAAAGCTGCTCTTTTGAATTACAGGTACAACTCATTTTTGTCATCTGAGTGAACTGGAGCTCAAGGAAACAATGCGTCGCCGGGAATGGAACTCGCGACCTTACGTTCGTGAGCTGAATACCCTGACCACTAAGCCATGCACCTTCGCAGTTAATAAATGAATGATGGTTATTAACATTAGGTTACCTTGGCAGTGAGCTGGTAGAAACGTTAGCACACCGGACGAAAGGCTTAGCAGTATTTCGTCTGTCTTTACGTTCTGAATTCATATTCCGCCGAGGTCGACTTTGCCTTTCATCCTTTCGGAGTCGATAAATTAAGTATCAGTTGCGTACTGAGGTCGATCTAATCGACTGGCCCCCTCCCCCAAAATATCGGGCCTTGTGCCTAGAGTAGGAAAGAATAGTAAGCACTTCGCGCAGGAATGCTTAGCAGCATTTCGTCCGATTTTACATCTTGAGTTCAAATACCGTCGAGGTAGGCTTTGCCCGGTACTTACTCTATCGATGCATTCGCGGTCAATAAAATAAATACCAGCTGGGCGTTGGCGTGGATCTAATCGACTTAGCCCCACTTCTTCGAAACTGCTGGCGTTGTGTCAAAATTTGGAACCAGTATTAAGTTACTGTCAAATGTAACCGAGATCGACTTTGCTTTTCATTCTTTCGGAGTGGTTAAAATAAATACCAGTTGAGCACTGGCCCCGATGTAGTCGACTGGCCCCTCTCATCAAATTTTAAGCTTTGCGCCTGTATTGGAAAAAAGATAACGTAAAAAGGAGACAGACGAGTGTAATATGGAGACAGGCGGTGGGTTGGCAGAATGGTTAGCACGCCGGGCGAAATGCTTAGCGGTATTTCGTCTGCCACTGCGTTTTGAATTCAAATTCCGCCGAGGTCGACTTTGCCTTTCATCCTTTCGGGGTCGATAAATTAAGTACCAGTTACGCACTGGGGTCGATATAATCGACTTAATCCGTTTGTCTGTCCTTGTTTGTCCCCTCTGTGTGTAGCCCCTTGTGGGCAGTAAAGAAATAGGTATTTCGTCTGCCGTTACGTTCTGAGTTCAAATTCCGCCGAGGTCAACTAATCTTTTCGGAGTCGATTAAATAAGTACCAGTTACGCACTGCGGTCGATGTAATCGACTTAATCCTTTTGTCTGTCATTGTTTGTCCCCTCTTTGTTTATCCCCCTGTGGGCAATAAAGAAATATTCTTTTACTTGTTTCAGTCACTTGACTGAAACCATGCTGGAGCACCGCCTTGAAGGTTTTTTTTTTTTAGACGAAGAAATCGAACCCAGGGCTTATTTTGTAAGCCTAGTACGCATTCCAGCGGTCACTTTTTGTAGAAGACATTTGTCCAAGGTGCCATGCAGTGGGACTGAACCCACTACATGTGGGTTAGGAAAAAAATAAATGAAAAGGAAACAGAAGAATGTAATGTGAGGACAGGCGGTGCTCTGGTAGAATCGTAATATGAGGACAGAATCCTTTCTACTCTAGGCACAAGGCCCGAAACTTTTGGGGAAGGCGCCAGTCGAATAGATCAACCCCAGTACGCAACTGGTACTAAATTTATCGACCCCGAAAGGATGAAAGGCAAAGTCGACCTCGGCGTAATATGAACTCAGAACGTAAAGACAGACGAAATAGCATTTCGTCCGCTAAGCATTTAAATGACCGCGCCGGACAAAATCCTTATCAGCTTTTTGTCCGGCTTTACTTACGTTCTGAGTTCAAAAGCCAACAGTATTGACTTTGCTTTTCATCTTTTCGGGATTCGTAAAATAAATACCAGTTGAGCACT
>NC_142929.1:54080194-54087694 GCF_046866305.1 Octopus bimaculoides | reverse complement strand
TCAGAGTAATTTCCCGCAGTAATATGAAATTAGAGCGTTTTTTTAATTTTTTTTTTTTATATATTTCAGAAATATATGAGTTTTGTCGAGAAGTGTGTTTGGGGAAGCCGTGCTGGTGGAGTTTAGGGAGGATAAACTTCCGCAATGTGTTCGAGAAATGTATAGAAATTCTCAAAGTTTTTCTTCAAGTGTTGCTGCACTTCTATCAGGTACACGTTGAAGGAACACTTGAAGCCGTTATAACTGAAAATGTATTACCGGGTACTATAGTACATACGGACAAATGGGCCAGCTATAGGAATCTACAACAGCTGGGTTACATACACAAAACAGTTAACCACTCAACGAATTTCGTCGACCCTGAAACTGGCGCTTGTATGAATCACATTGAAGCCTATTGGTCCCGAATTAAAAGACGGCTGAAGTATGTGACTGGATCATCGGGCGACATGAAATGGTCCCGCGTTGATGAGTCAATGTATCGAAAAAATAAATTCCGGAAAATATTTTAAAATGAGGAAATGGGGGGGGGGGGGGCAGAAATCGAAATTTTGAATTTGAGATTTTTGAAATTTTTTTTTTCAGAATCGGAATCTCCATAGCCTAAAACGTGGGATTCCGTAAAAAAAAAAAAAGGTCGGGGAAAGGTTCAGATTACATATACTCCATCTGGACCGTATTAGTAGACGCTCAGGGAAGGTAAGAAAGATGGTTTTACGTTTCGAGCAAAGTTCTTCAGAAACAGGTGACAGAGGAAAGTCTAAGAGACAAGGAAGACGGAAGGAAAAGATTGCCAACGATTCACATGTGGTTACATTTTGAAATGACCGGAAGGGAATGAGTGAAGAAAAAGTTCTTTCTAAGACAGGAGAGTGTAAGAGAAAGAGGTATAGGGGTGGGTGTGTGGTGTTTGTATGATGTAGGCTGTTTATATGTGTATGTGTGAGTGAACTTTGTGTCTCTTAATGTAGGAAGAATTCAGCTGCATGGTGACAGGAGTGGTTGTCCTTTAGGCAGCGAGCTGGCAGAAACGGTAGCATGCCGGGCGAAATGCTTAGCAGTATGTCATCTGTTATTTATGTTCTGAGTTCAAATTCCGCCGAGGTTGACTTTGTCTTTCATCCTTTCGGGGTCGATAAATTAAGTACCAGTTGCGTACTGGGATCGATCTAATCGACTGGCCCCCTCCCCCCAAATTTCAGGCATTGTGCCTAGAGTAGAAAAGGAGTGGTGGTCCTTTGTGTAGTTGTGTATATATATATACATTTGTTGAATCGACTCGTTCCAGTTTTCCATGCCAGTGTACAAACCAATTGTGATGCATATCTCTCTTTGCCGTGCCATATATATTTCAGCTTATTTTGATATTGATTCACAATAAATAAATTAATAAATAAATTATTTTTACAATAACAAAAAGAGCGTGCGTATTTGTAAAAGAACTAGAAAGTGATTATATCTTTTGTTTTTTTAAAAGCGGTTTCGTGTGGAATGGGTAAAATGTGATAACTCTTTTGCAGAGTTGTCTGTGAAGCATGGAGGTAAATAGGGTATTATAGGTCATCTCAAATACAAAATTATTTTCTTCTAAACTCAGAGCCTCTTGTTTGTTACTGCTGCTAAAGATGTTACTTTTCATTTTCATGCTGTTTCTTGTAAATCTCAAAACATTTTGAAACTAAGTTTCATGGAGTCGATGTGAAATTGTAATTTTGAATGTAACTATATATATATATATATATATATATATATATATATACACACTTACATATATACATGCATGCATACATACATACATACAGTATCACACTGCTTCATGCAGTATAATAGAGGCGGGGCATGAGGTGGAAGTCGTATTGTTGTAGAGAGAGAGAGGGTAGGGTTAATCATTGGGAATAGATGTGCAATTGATCTGGAAGGCCACTTGTGGAGTTAGGCAGCTGACAGTCTGCTGCTGCTGTTGCTGGTTGATACAAAGGCAGGTTGATAGACAGGCGAACATTTTACACACACGCGCGCGCACACACACAAATAGATAGATTGATAGGTATGTAAGAGAAGAGCAGCTGAATGAGAGGAGAAGAAGGAGAGAGAGAGAGAGAGAAGGTAAATAATAGTGAGGAATAGAAAAGTTATGCTTTTGTTTTTGGTTTTGTGTTTGGTGTTATTTTGAACAACTATCCACTTCAGTCTACTTAATTCATTACCACTGCTTTTTTTAGCAACAATAAGTCTCATCTTGCAGCACACGACCACCAGACACCATCGCTAGACATTCATCGTCATTATCATCATTGCTATGAACTTCATCAACTCGACTCTTTCTCGTGACGCCATTGCTACAACGCCCCAACTATCGCACCTACTAACAAGCACCACCCTTGCTATTATTATTATTATTATTATTATTGCAGCGGCTGCTGTGGTAACTCTTCACTTCAAGTTTTATAACACACACACACACGCTATTACCACGCCATTGTATTTCATTGATGGTGACGTATGGGTGTGCTGTAACAAGGGATGAAACAATAAAAAAATAAAGTGACGCGAAACACCTGATGATCGACCGTCAGAAATTTTTTCATTTTTTCTTTTCTGCTTTGTTTTTATTGTTTTTATTTTCCCAATATGTTTCTCTTCTTTTTAATATTCAAATTTCGCGCCTTAGCTGAACAATAACCAATCAAAACTGGTTTTTCTCACACAGTATGCCTCAGACAGAGCTAGTTAAAGGTATCGGGTATCTGAAGTCAAAACGTTGGGGGGAAATTATCCGAATACGTAGAACGACGTGCGAAATGCTTTACGGTATCTAGTTACATACTTTAAGGTTATGAGTTCAAATACAACCGAGGTCGACTTTGGGACAGTTAAAGAATTATCAATAACTGAGTTCGATTTCAACAACTATTCCCTACTTTACGATGTATTATTTCACCTAAATTCAAAATTAAATTTTATACTTTATAATGTATATATATAAAAAAGGTTTAGACATGGCAATTTATTGGATATCATGTCTAATAAATATTAATCGTTCCTGTTGTATAGCCCCAAGTAAGTTCTGATCGAACAGACCTCTGTATGGTACGTAAATGGTTTCTGATTTAAGCACAGGACCAGAGGAAGGAATTAATCGTTTACCATCGACCCTGTATTTAACTGGTACTCCATATTAATGAACCTGAAAGAATGAAAATCATTGTTGCACTGGACGCGACTTGAAATCAGGACGTAAAAAACAGATAGAAATTCTTGAAGCATTTTACTTCTCCAATACCCAAACAATTCTGCGAGTCGGTCGAAAAACTAAGTGTGATCCGCAAAAAGGACTTTCAGCTATCGTCTGAATAACTAGAAACAGTAGCGTATAACACTATTGATAATAATAATAATAATGGTTTCAAATTTTGGCACAAAGTTCCAGTATTCAAGTGGTACTTATTTTATCGACCCCGAAAGGATGAAAGACAAAGTCGACCTCGGCAAAATTTGATCTCAGATCGTAAAGACGGACGAAATGCCGCTAAGTATTTTGCCCGGCGCGGTAACGACTCTGCCAGGTCGCCACCTTAGCTATTAATAATCATTTCTACTGGAAGTACAAGGCCTCAAATTTGGGGACGGGATTAAGTCGATTACATCGCCCATAGTGCGTAACTGGTACTTATTTCATCGACCACGAAATAATGAAAGGCAAAGTCGACCTCAGCGGAATTTGAGCTCAGAACATAGAGACAGACGAAATACTTCTGAACATTTTGCCCGGCGCAGTAACGATTCTGCAAGCACGCAGTTTTAAGTATTAATAATAATAATCCTTTCCACTATAGGCATAAAGCCTGAAATTTGTGGGGAAGGGAATAGTTGATTACATCGACTCCAGTGCTTCACTGGTACCTAATTCATTGATCTCGGAAGATCACCTCGGCGGAATTTGAACTCAGAGCGTAAAGGCGGTCTAAATGCCGTTAAGCGTTTTACTCGGCGTGCTAACGATTCTGTGAGCTCGCCGTCTTAATAATAATAATAATAATAATCCTTTCTACTAAAGGCACAAGGCCTGAAATTTAGAAGGAAGAGACTAGTCGATTACATCGACCTCAGTTTTTCACTGGTACTTATTTTATCGACCCCGAAAGGATGAAAGGCAAAGCCGACCTCGGCGGAATTTAAACACAAAACGTAACGACGAGCAAAATATCGCTAAGCATTTCGCCCAGTGTGCTAACAATTCTATCAGCTCGCTACCTTGATAATCCTTTCTTCTACATGCACAAAGCCTGAAATTTTGTGGGAGGGGACCAGTCGATTACATCGACCCCAGTGCGTAACTGGTACTTATTACATCGGCCCCGAAAGGATGAAAGACCAAGTCGACCCTGGCGGAATTTGAACTCAGAACGCAAGGTCGAACAAAATGCCGTTAACGATTCTTATTTCTTTATTGCCCACAAGTGGCTAAACATACTGGGGACAAATACAGACAAAGGGATTAAGTCGATTACATCAACCCCAGTGCGTAACTGGTACTTAATTTATCGACTCCGAAAGGATGAAAGGCTAAGTCGACCTCGGCGGAATTTGAACTCAGAACGTAACGGCAGACGAAATACCGCGAAGCATTTCGCCCGGCGTGCTAACGATTCTGCCAGCTCACCGCCTTATTAATAACAACAATAATGATAGATAAACAATAGCAATCAGTAACATTAAAATTTGCAGGACTTATGCATTAACGTTAATTTATTTCAGGGGCCGACTCAGCCG
This sequence comes from Octopus bimaculoides, assembly GCF_046866305.1. Classification (NCBI taxonomy): domain Eukaryota; kingdom Metazoa; phylum Mollusca; class Cephalopoda; order Octopoda; family Octopodidae; genus Octopus; species Octopus bimaculoides. Next base: position 54,082,921 of record NC_142929.1, on the reverse strand, counting down.
TCGGTCAATCGGCACTGCCCGAGGGCCCAGAGCTCTGCGGGGCCCTTACTCTACATGTTAACTCTAATAAAGCACACATTCAAAGGGGCCCGTTAAACAGTTATGCCTGAGGGCTATTAATATTCTCAGCCCGCCCCTGATTTATTTCCTCCATATCTTAACATTTCTTGGTATGTACGATCACTAGCGTAGCTAGAGTGTGTGCCGCCAAGGGAGGCCCTTCCGTTTGCTGCCCCTGGACCCACAAAAAACACATATTGCCTACAGCAGACTTTAAAAGTGCCGCCGGGGGTGGACCGTCCCTACCGCCCCCCCCCTAGCTTCGCTAGTGTGTACGATAAAGTGGTCCTGAATATAATATCAGAATCAAAATAAAAAAGATGTTCTGAAATAAGGATAGAACGATAAGAAAATTATTTGTTACGGTAGCAAAATGTCTTTAGCACGCAAAAGAAAAGAAATTATCGCTGATCAAATCAACTCTATGCAACATGTTTTATTCAAGCTACGTATTTATATTTCTTTCTACTATATTACAATGAAATACGAAAGTAATTAGTTCTGTTCCGAGATGTGCGCGGAAGACTGCAATGCTCTTGACGAAAATAAACTGATGGAAAGAAAAGAAGAAAGAAACAACAAGAAAGAAAGAAAATGTTTAGAAAAAGTACATTTATGAAGTGTTTCCAAACTACTATTATTCGTTGTAAATTTTATTTCCTGCAATGCTCGTCTACCACCTGTGTTATGAGAGTTCGCAGCTGTTCTACACTGAGGGGTGTAATTTTATGGGCTGCAAAACTGCAGTTAGTGCATCGTCTTCAACAATGCATTGTATCCTTGAGAAAGCAGTTCACTATGAATTGCCCTCAAACACCCACGTTTAATTAGGTATGAGTTGACAGTATGGGCATTGAATATTGACCGGGAAGTTTCGTTAGCTTCATGTTGTGCCCAAATCACCCTGTCTCAAAAGATTAAAAATGAAAGCTGGAATGAAAGATCTGAGATGAAAAACGTTTGTCAAACCAGATTCAGTAAAGTATCGTTTCTATTGTCTTACAAGTAATATTTTCCCCTTTGTTTAGCAACAAGATTCTTTTACAAGAATTTTACAGTTTATTTCATCTACCAGATTTAGTTAAAAACTCTTTCTTCTGTTATTCAGACTGTCAGATTCGAACAATAAAAATACGTAGCTAAAAACAATGACTATCCTAAAGTTTCGTACTTGCTCTAAACCGACGCCAATGTGACGAGTTTCTTTCTCCCGTATTTCCGTTTCCTGCTGTACTGCACATCGATCGATCTTTGAATGTTTCCAGTACCAACGAAAAGAGATTATTAACCACTCGCTCGGTCCTTCTTTATTTCATTGATGACCAGTGAATCTCCTGGCAGCGCAACGTGACTGATTCTGAAATAAATGGGTCCAATAATGGTAAAACACCTGTAATTTTCCTGGAGATGTGAGTTCGAGCCTTTAAGCCAATATTTACAAGCTGTTATTTATTGCTTTGTCTGCTTCGAGGTACATAATTCTAAACAGAATTATTTTACGCTCTCTCGATCTTTATAAATTCTTATAACAATACACACACACACACACACACACACACATATATATATATATATATATATATATATATATATATATAACAATTTTTATCCCTAATATTATTATTATATAACAATATATATATATATATATATATATATATATATTATATATAGCTCTAAAAAGTTCCTGGCCTTAATGATATCGCAAAAGGCCTGGTTGGAGCCCAATCTTCCGCGTTCTTTATAGGGTTTAGAAAAGCTGAAGAACCGCTGCAATAAGCGTGTGAATCAGAGAGGGAAATATATGTTGAATAAAATTATAACTAACTGATAATCCTGTATAATACACACACACACACACACACAAACATACAAGCGTCGAGTGGGTTTGTATTTTACAAAAAAATAAAGTAAATTTTGAACTTATGATAGCTATGAAAATCTAGTGTGTTCAACCAATTTTCTAGGCTGTTTTCACAGCTATCCTGCTTTCGAAATTTACTTTTATTTATAATACGCACACAGTGAGGACCAGTATTCGACTGGTACTTAATTTTTCAACTCTGAAAGAATGAAAAGTAAATTAGCCACGGCGGAACTTGAATTCATTCCGGAAAGAGCCGAAAAAATACGAAGTGGTATTCTATCCGATGCTCAAGCTTTCACTGCTATGATACTGGCAGTCATATAAATAATATTCATTTATTTAATTAGAAACAATGCTCTGTGTCTTTTTAGAAATGAGAAATAAAATCTGCAATGGTATTGTCTTTCTCCGTGACGTAAATAAAATGTCAACAACCGAGTGTCAAATCGGTCATCGACACAGAAAAATGGTTTATTACGCCTAATCTCGCGAGTATACCGCTAAAGTGCACAATTAAAGTTTGAAGGGTAATATGTAACAGAAACTGTAGAATGTCATAGAAAGTACATGAAGTAAATCTTTCCACTATAGGCACAAAGTCTAAAATTGTGTGTGTGTGTGTGTGTTAGTCGATTACATCGACCCAGTGCTTGACTGTTACTTTAATGTCCTTGAAAGGATAAAAGGCAAAGTCGACCTAGGTGAAATTTGAACTCTGCACGAAAGACGAGAAAAGTCCAAGGTGCTAATGATTCTGCTGGTTCGTCATAATTAGTTACGTTCTCAATTCAAATTGCACG
>NC_142929.1:54055194-54075194 GCF_046866305.1 Octopus bimaculoides | reverse complement strand
TTCGGAAGGTAGACGGTCACTCTGAACGAGGTTGGACTTCAAGCGACAAGTAGCGTTTCCTAAAGCTTGAAAACTACTCGTAAACTTGTGTTCTGCTCATGGTAGCATCCTTGTAAGCTATTTGAAGCTCGATAACTGTTTCAGCCGCCGTTTTCCTCAGCAGAAAACATTATTTCATGGAAGCACGCTGTTCCTTCGTTTCAGCCATCGCAAAAATCGACGAGCAAGGGAGAAATACTGCGCGGCTCTTTACGTACTAAGTTCAAATTCTACTGAGGTCGATTTCGCTTTCCATTCTTTCGTGGTCGATGAATGAAGTAACAGTTGAGCACTGGAGTCGATGTAATCGACTATCTTGCCTCCGACCAAATTTTAAATTTTGAGCCTGTAGTAAATCAAAAGAACTGAAATATGAATTTGATAAAGCTTCATTGTGGGTGAAGCACGAATGTAAACACGTTCTTTCAATGAGGGACGAGCAGGATGGAGATGAACAGCTGCAGAGATAGAGGTCAGAGATATATGAAGATGGTTATAGTAAGTGAGGTGATAAAGATGGTGGGAGTGGTGCATCGATGGCGGATGAAGGCGTTGAGAATGATTGCACATACCGGCTGTATAAGATGAGGTATGGCGTTTTGTCCCAATTTCAGCTGCGTATCAATGTATTCTCACACTAAATAAGCTATTAACCAATCTCTGAGTCTAAATCACATTATAAGGAACGGGTATTTTTTTCTCTAATGAGATTCCAAAACTAGTCAAAACCGATTAGATTAAACTCATTTTCTCTGTCAACGGAGAGTTAAAGATATATTTATATTTGCTTATATTTGACCGTGAGGCTAAACTTGTCTTATATCTTATTTCAAATCATCATTTAAACGTTGTCTATGCATTATGCGTATACTAGTTAGTGTGTCTTTGGGTGAAGGTGTTTGTGTGGGGGTATGCATATGCGCGCGCGCGCGTTCATCACATTGGCTCAAATGGTGATATGTTATTAACATTTTGGTTTTAGTCTGCTGTTTTTATCTTGCATGTCACAGTGTATATCCATCAACTTAGTCCTTGTGTAATGACCCGGAAACGATGCGGACGCGTGGATGTCCACCGTTCTCTCAATCTTGTTTTCCTTCTTACTGTATGTCTTAACTAACTCTCACTGGGAAAATTATCTGGTAGTATCAATTTGCTCTTACATTACAGAACTAGAATAATTAACTGTCTTCCACTAATGGCAAGCATAAAGCCTTTTGTCTTGACAGGCTCACGCTGTACACTTTATAAAGTACGGTTATATTAAGTATATTACCTTTTCGAGAAGGATAAAACGAGTTTCACTGTTAAGTTTCAAGTTTATTGGCGTAAGGTGGTCGTTGTGGTCGTAGAAATAGTGCTAATGTAGTCGTTCTTTCTCCTTTCCCCTTCTTCCTTTTCTTGTGACATTGTACCTTACAAATTTATGAATCAAGTGTAGCTTCATCTATATGTCCGACTACGAGTATTAAGCTAGCAAATTCTTACATTATCTCGATTTCCTGTTATTTAGACCACCCCATGGCCCTATTAGACCAAATGAAAAGGTGTTGCCTCGAAGAATGGCGAGGAAGATGTGCTGGAACAGCCACTCTGACTCACAGGGTTCGCACTTGCGGTTAGCCATCTCCGTCCCGATTGTAGTGAGCAGAAATATGGTCCGTAGACATTCACTGGTCGTGTGTTCAAGAAATCTCCTTTGTAACTATGTATTTCTGGGGTTTCTTTTCCACCGTGCGACACACTGACCAAATATCTTCAACCATGGCCTCGTGTCGCCATACGTTTCTTGAGTAACATCATGTAGACTGAAATAGTACAGAAACTTATTGAACTTAATATGTAGTCCGGATTAACAACATCAATGGTATTTGTGTGCTTTTTGTAGAGTCTACTCTTGTTAGAAACAGATCTCTATTTTAATATACTGTTTTCCACTGAAGAAACTGTATTCACCGTTCTTATCTCGGAGGCCCTGCAAAGAGAAAATAGGGACTGCGTATCCTTTTGTGATTGCGTCATAAAGAATTTCAGATTTTGTCGATTCTGATTAGTCCCAAATAATTCAAATTTAATATGGCCTTTATTAAAAAGAGAAAATAATTTAAATGAGTTGTCAGGAGCATATATTTCAAAAGGTAACCACTGTAGTCACTTCGATATAAATATCATGTTTATATTGAAACCAACTGGCTTTAATTGGTCGTTCAACCTGGTAGAAAAAGCAGACAAATATTTTCAGAAGTTGCATCCTACATTTCTTAAAAAAGGAAATACTTACAACATGGTACCGTTCTAGATGCACTGAGCTAGAACAAAGAAAAAAGAAAAAGAGATGATCACGATTGGAGCAATTTTGATTTTAGATCTATTTAATTCGGGCTTACCTGGGACTAAACGGCGGTGGGTGTTGTAAGATATATGCTTTGGCGTTGGCTGGTATTGCTTGTTCGAATTGTGCGTCTTGTCCCGGGTAAATGAATGAAGTTGCAGCCACTGTGCATGCATAATCTCTTGCGTTGAGAAAACCAGAATATCTTGGGATTCATGTGTTCATAGATTTTACTTGTTGGCAGATTCATCATGGAGCTGTGAGGTATACATTCAGATTGATGTGGACAATGTGGTGTGGAGAGAAAGGCGTGGTTCTTCACTAATTAGAGTAGTAGTAGTGGTCTAGGTAGTAGTAGTAGAATAAGCGGTGATGGATCTCTTGTATAATCCTTAGAGAGCAGCCTGATTGTGAAGAGCTAGGGACTGTGTTGTTTAATATTATTGAGAAGTGACTATGGCTACAAATCTTGTTGTTTATTGTCGTAAGGGTACTAGCAGTAGGACATGATGATGGGTCAGTTGTAGTATTCAGAGAAAATGAGGAATGTGGATAGCTCGACTGTGAAGGGTTGTTGATTGTGGGGTTTAAAAGGTCATCAGTTGTGCCAGTATTGGCGAGTGGCCGTGGCTGCAGGTCATGTGAAAGGAGTACAGTGAACTTGCCGTGAGGAGTGGAATATCCAACGTTTCGGATTCAATCCTTCGTCAGGAGAAAAAGAGAAGATAAAGAGAAAAAGTCAGAGTTTACATCCTCTCAGCTTGAAAAATTGGCTGCAACTGTGATATTGGACGTAGAATAACACGGGCTGCTAAAGTGAAGCAGAAGTTATAGGAGAGGGCATGCAGAAAGGAGAAGGAAAAGGATAATGGTGAGAGTAAAGGTAAGTAAATACGGGAATGTTGCAGGGAGAGGTGGGGGGGGGAAGGAGGATTTAAAAGGGTAAAAATGAATTAAGAGGTGAAAGGATGAAAGGAAAAACGTTCATTCATACTTGTTGGGGAGATAGTGCTAAGTTCAAATATGAGACGTTGCTCCTTTCGTTTCCCAAATAAATGGGGTCCGTGATGCAAGACCATGCCACACACTGATAAATCTGCAATAGAATGGTTCACAGTGTTGAAGTGGGTTGCGACAGGTTGGCCTGGCATACGTAGCATTATGCTTCTGATGTTGACGGTCCCTTAGTTCAATAATATATCTTTCTAGGGAATTCCCTTGGGAATTTTATGATCATCTTCATCAATAAACATTTCGGACTTTTTTATTTATTCATTTTTGTCCTTTGTTCTTGTGTTGAGAAGAAACCTAACTTCAAGCAATTTTTTACAGATCAATTTTTGGACACCATATTCTAAACCTGGTAAAGGTATGTAAAGGGTGCAAAATTCTATTTTTCACCCCAACCTTCGAAAAAATTTAGGGTTTGCAAGTGCACCACCTGCATCCCCTGTTTCCGGGCCCTTGTACATGTAGCGGTGTGTGTTTGCGTCCCCCTTGTCTTGTTGTTGTGGCTGTAATTTCGGTCGTTGTGTTTTATCTCCGTATTTACAGTTGTGAATATTTGTAAATATATTTTTGTGTGAGATTACCCCTCCCGTCGCATATGTATGTCAATTTCTTTTATCTATGTCTTTCGTAAAATAAGCACGCGCGCGCACACACACACATACACACACACACACACACACACATACACACACACACACACACACACACACACACACACACACACACACACACACACACACACACACACACACACACACACACACACACATGTATGCTTTGCATTTGATAATTTCTAGACATTATCTGTTAGAATGTTTCACTATCAAACGAATTGTATTGAATGAGATGAAGAGCAAACAGCTGCGTTTTATCTGTGCAGTCAGATGGCAGTCTTATATTTACAGGGTTTGCGGTTAATGCTTTCGGAGTTTGCGGCTTATACTCAACAGAGTTTGCATATATGGAGTAGATATTTAATTGGTTCGGTGCTTTACTAATCAGTATTGAAATCATGGTAGGATGAACTTTAGTTTCAACAAAATATTTAGGTTCAATACTTGGGTTGAATAAAATATTTAGCAATAATATACTGATATAAGACGGCGAGCTGGCAGAATCGTTAGCATGTCAGGCAAAATGCTTAGCGGCATTTCACCCGTCTTTACGTTCTGAGTTTAAATTCCGCCGAAGTCAGCTTCGCCTATCATCATTTCGGGGTCGATGAAATAAGTACCAATTTATCACTTGGGTAGATGTAATCGTCTTAATCCCTCCCACTAATTTGCTGGCCTTGTACCAAAATTTGAAACAAATTATATACTAATATAAATTCAATTTGATTACAAAATTTGTCTGTGGTTATTTCTTCACATTCTGTTTGCTGATGAGAAGCCTCTAACCTGTGTTGCACATTCTATTGAGGAATGCATGTATGTCACAAATACCAGTTCCAGCTCATGAAATGAAATATGCAAACAAAAGGAACGAAGAAATTATCTTCAACTGCTTTATAACTGATATTAATAATAGTAATAATAAACAAGGAGTGGTTGTGTGGCAAGTAGCTTGCTTACCAACCACATAGTTCCGGATTCAGTCCCACTGCGTGACATCTTGGGCAAGTGTCTTCTACTACATACATACGCACACATCTGACAGCAGCCATGCTGGGGCACCGCTTTTAGACGAGCAAATCGACCCCAGGACTTATTCTTTGTAAGCCCAGTACTTATCCTATCGGTCTCTTTTGCGGAACCGCTAAGTTACGGGATCGTAAACTTAGCGGTTCCGCAAAAGAGACCGATAGGATAAGTACTGGGCTTACAAAGAATAAGTCCTGGGGTCGATTTGCTCGTCTAAAAGCGGTGCCCCAGCATGGCTGCTGTCAAATGACTGAAACAAGTAAAAGAATAAAAGAATAAAACAAAAATATCCCGAACCAAACTGGACGTAGATAACAACAGAAATCACTTAAGAAAATTGGAAGCCATCTGGTGTTGATAAAATGCCAAATGTCTGGTTGATGTGGGCGAAAACAAAGTCTTACAAAGAAATGCCCAGTAAGACGTGAAATAAGTTAAAAACTTTATTCATTAATTTTACTATACAAACTGTATATTTCCAATAAACAGTTTAATGATCACAAAAACAAGAACAAACACTATATATATTGGCTGTGTTGTAACTAGCTTGCCTACTAACCACATGGTTCCGGGTTCATTCCCACTGTGTAGCATCTTGGGCAAGTGTCTTCTACTGTAGCCTCGGGCCGACCAAAGCCTTGTGAGTGGATTTGGTAGACGGAAACTGAAGGAAGCCCGTCGTATACATGCATATATATATATATATGTGATATATGTGTGCGTGTGCGTGTGTGTCAAATGACTGAAACAAGTAAAAGAGTATACACACACACACACACACACACATATATATATGTATATATATGTATATATATGTGTGTGTGTGTGTGTGTGTGTGTGCGTATGTATGTATTACATGCTTAACTGCGGCTGTGCTGGAGCACCGCCTTGAAGGATTTTAATCGAGCAAACCGATCCCGGGATTTATTTTTTTAAAGCCTAGTACTTATTCTATCGGTCTCTTTTCTCGAGCCGGTAAGTTACAGGGAAGTAAAGACACCAACACCAGTTGTCAAGCGGTGGAGGGGGACAAACACAGATATAATCACACACACACACACACACACACACACATACACAATAGGCTTCTTTCAGTTTCCGTCTATCGAATCCACTCACAAGGATTTAGTCAGCCCGAGGCTATAGTAGAAGACACTTGCCCAAGGTACCACGCAGTGAGATTGGACCCAGAACCATGTGGTTGGGAGGCAAGATACTTATCACACAGCCACACCTGCGCCTATATATACATACATACATACATACAAAAATAAGAGGAATGACCAGCAAAAGTGGACTCCTATATGCTAGAAATAGATGCCGAATCATCTAACCACGAAAAAAATATGTTCTCAGTAAAAATTCAGCGACACAACAGACCGTAAAATGGCAAGACAAATGAAAAAATACTAAATAAAAAGACGATTAACCTACGTACCATGGTTTCACCTGTTAAAATTTACATAAATAAATATCTGCAGGATCATCAGCGTAGTCTGTCGATTTGAAATATAATTTCCAGAACTTGACACAATACATCCACCCGAAAGGGAGCACGTGTAGAGTTCTACATATTACATTCAGTGTATCCTTTCAAATGTCTTCAATCTGGCGCGCTAAGTCCGGAAATAATTCTGCAGTTAGTAAATTTTTGCAGCTGATTTACCGGTTTGAGAACATCATTATTTAAAATTTATTAATGAGGGTAGAAATTGATATTAATCAATTAAAACCAGTGGTCTAGCATATTAAAAGAAAAAATCTTTTAATCTTCGGATTTTTTTAATATGCTAGACCACTGGTTTTAATTGATTAATATCAATTTCTACCCTCATTAATAAATTTTAAATATACATATATACATATATATATATATATATATATATATATATATATATATTGTAGTTTCAGCTCAGAGCTGTGGCCATGCTGGGGCACCGCCATTAATAAATATATATATATCTTTTGTCATTTGCCTTTTACTTGTGTCAGTCATTAGACTGCGGCCATACTGGGACACCGTCTTGAAGAAACTTTTAGTCGAATGAATTGATTCCTTTACTTTTTATATTTTTAAAATCCGGTAGTTATTCTATCGCCCTTTTTAGCCGAACCGCTAATTTTAAGGAATATAGTTATTCACAAACAGTTATCAAGTAGTGATGGGGTATAAACACAGACATAATCCACACACACACACACACACACACACACACACACACACACATACATTCAACGGGCTGTTTTCAATTTCCGTCACTGAAATCCATTCACAAGGCTTTGGGCGGTCCGAGACTATAGTAGGAGACATTTTGCCCAAGGTGCCACGCAGTTGGTCTGAACCCGGAACCATGAGGTTAGAAAGCAAACTTCTTACCACACAGTCACATCTGCAGTACTGTAATAAAATTTAGAATGGTATTTGGGCCTAGGGGCTTCTCGAATAAGTATCGAAGTGCGCCAGTATCTCCTAACCATATCTATAGTGAATGTGTAAATTACACTTAGAGTTCGGTCACCATGGCGAAACGGTAAAATAACTTCAAATTAATAGTAATGCAATTTATTCTCAAAATAGGAAAAAAGACTGCAATGTTACATTCTAAGTAAATTCTCTTAATATTGCCTCATATTCATTCTAAGTTGATAATAAAAAGTGATTCTTAATCTCATAAAACAGAAACATGAACAGCCCGATGTTTCGTTCTCCTTTTGCATACTTTTCAAGATGTTCTCATCAAAAGCGGATAACTAAAAAGTTTCTTTCTGACTTTCATCATCATCATCATTTAGCCTCTGCTTTCCATGCTGGCATGGGTTAGACAGTTTAAATGGAACTGGTAAGCCGAAGAATCTGATTTGGCATGGTTTCTTCGGCTGGATGCCCTTCCTAATGCCAACCACTCCAAGAGAGTAATGGGTGCTCTTTACGTGATACCGGCACGGGTGCCAGTCGCCTGACTCAGGCATCGGCTATGACTATGATTTCACCTGTCTTGACGAGCTTTCTCAAGCACAGCATATCACCAATGGTCTCGGTCACTTGTTATCGACTCCGTGAAGCCCATCGTTCGAAGATCATGCTCCACTACCTCATCCCTTGTCTTCCTGGTCTGCCTATTCCACAAGTCCCCTCCACAGTCAGAGATCATCATTACATAAACTGAATTACAGTTTAACACGATACACCTCTCTCCCTCTGAATGGTTGCATCAATTGCTGAAATATTCCGAGCCTTCCTTACAACCAGAATAATGATCCTGATGGCATTTGGAATACTTTATTAATAAATATAGGCGTGGCGGCGTAGCTGTGTGGTAAAAAGCTTATTTCTCAACCACGTAACTCCCAGTTCAATCCCATTGCGTGGCAACTCAGGCTAGTGCCTTCTCCTGTAGTCCTGGGCAGACCAAAGTCTTGTGAATGGATATGGTAGGTCAAAACTGAAAGAAGCCTGTCGTGTGTGTGTGTGTGTGTGTGTGTGTGTGTGTGTGTGTGTATTTGTGTTTGTGTCTATGTTTGTCCCCCACTACCACATGACAACCGGTGCTGGTGTGTTTACCTCCCCATAACTTACCGGCTCCAGAAAAGAGACCGATAGAATAAGTACTAGGCTTTAAAAAAATTAGTCCTGGGGTCAATTTGTTCGACTAAAACCCTTCAAAGCTCCATCATGGCCGCAGTCAAATGAGTGAAACAAGTAAAAGATAAACGATAAAGACATGTATAGCAGCAGAACCAAAAACAAGACAGAATGAAATCAACTTTTGACAACGAGGACTGATAGTTGTTAGATATATCTCTGGGTCTAAAACCGAATACAGAGAAGTATATGTTATTTTTGCTTTCCAACACATTGTGATAGCAGGAAAAAATATGTTCCTTTATTTTGAAGACTCAGTTATAACAAGTTGCGTTAAATAAATATTTATGTACAAAATAATATTTGCATTACTTATGTTGACACCAGAATATTCAGTTGCTAAGACATACATGGAGGATCTGTGATTGTAGGAAATAAAATTTTTATTTCGTGGTTAGGGATGAATCTTTAGGCATGTAAAATTAAATGCCTATTGCATTCTAGATCAGCCGAAATTTCCAGCCCAGAAGAACATGGATATATTCGGCCCCCGGAACATGCCGTAATTCCTTTGAGAAAGAACATTCTCTACCGGATTTGTGTCGCAGTCTATGTTTATATATAGATACCAAACTAGAGACTTCTTTGAAGTGAAAAATAGATTTAACATACTTTTTTGTATGGTATGCCAAGTTATCGATTCTGTTGGCCAACACTTGCGACTGTCTTTAAACTAACAAAATAGCGAGACTACGAGATCGTAGCTGTCAGAAACTAGGTGCGGTTTCATCTATATGCAAAAATAAATATTATTTTAAATCATTGACATTAAATGAAAATATTTTAAAAACTGTAACTGCTTTACGCTGAAAGATTTCACTTGATAAATGTTCATTAAGTAGGCCAGCTTATAGTATAGGAGAAAATTAATGTTCTGCTAATTACAAAAATATAGAGTGGAATATATGCAGGTATAGAGGGAAATATTTTGAGACGTAATGACACATTTCTGGAGGTAGACCTAATCCGTAGCCAGGTTTAATACCATTACCTGGAACCTTCGGTGCGTTTTGCGAACTCCTCTCTGCTGCAAGCACTCGGGTAAGGTCTTCCGCTTGAGGAAACCTTCTTTTCACCACTCGGTGGCCCTGTCAAGGGCCATGGATACCACATTGTCTCCCGCATTAAAAATAAAGAAAAAAATATATTATTATATTGGTTTAAAATGTTAGCACAAGGTTAGTAATTTCGAGGAAATTTACACCGACCCCAGTTTTCAACTGGCACTTATTTTACATCCTCCTCACACCATTATCACCTCGGAAAGGATGAAAGGCAAAGGCAAAGTCGACCTCGGCGGAATTTGAACTCAGAACATAAAGACGAACGAAATGCCGCTAAGCATTTTACCCGGCGCTGTAACGATTTTGCCCGCTCGCCGCCTTTAAAAATCTTACTAACATATTACCATGTTACAAAATAAGAAGATGAATAAGACGTTATATGCATTTTTTAAATAACTGTCATGATGGAATTGTTACATTTTTTCAAGAAATTACATTAGTCCAAGTAACTTGCCGCCTTCATAATTGCAAATTTTTTTCAGATAATTTCAACAGAAAAATTAAATGGAAAACTTTCAATAACGTTTTCAGTGGATATTTCATCTTTATTTGACACCAACACGCTGTATTCGGTTACTACCCAGGACATTATATATCTCCAGCTCTTGTTATGATGACGCAAATAGAGATAGCCATCTAAAGATGTCAGCAATGCACACGAATTAGAACGGGGCTGATACTTTTTGGCCTCATTGTAGCTTCCTGCACACACAGAAACCGAGATAAATCTACAGATAACTACTACAGGAATACATTAGATACTCTCATACATAAATACTTGTATGCACATATACAGTGAAGGCATTTATATTTAACATATGTATATTCCCGTATATGTTTACACACAAACACGTACATGCATTAAGCGATTGCAATTGGATAGGCAATATGGAATGTCGACAATATGTCTCTTTTATGTGTGTGTGTGTGTGTGTGTGTGTGTGTGTGTGTCTTTGTGCGTATATATGTATGCGTTGTGTATGATAACGAAAGAAAACAACTTGATAGATGAAACTGAATTTATTTATTGGAAAATTTTTAGTGACAGTTTCACCCATGCACACAAAATATATCCGTGTGATCAGTCAGAAAATAAGTGGATAGCGATTATAATGTTGGATAACCAAAGACAAATTATAATGTTGATTCCCTTCTTTGCAGAGTTACAAATGGCAGAATTCCTTTTGTTTAAGCCTCTATAGTGTAGAAAGAGAGAAGCAACTCAACTCAAGTTTATCACAATGAAAAACAATTATTCCGTATAACTGGTGGAAACAGGCTGAAAACGATATTTGTGTTGTAACTCATCGAAGGCTGGAAAGGTTTCATGATCTCCGGTTAAGAGATCTCGCAGGCCGTTGTAAATATGGATAGTTTCAGTCAGAGCTAATAGTCCCTGGATGTATGTGTGTGTGTGTGTGTGTGTGTGTGTGTGTGTGTGTGTGTGTGTGTGTGTGTGTGTGTGTGTGTGTGCGTGCGTGCGTGCGTGCGTACGTGCGCGTGTATGCATGACCTTTTCTGATTAGGCAAAGACAACAATAATTCCATATATTTATGGAAAGGTTCTGTTTTTCTGTTGGCAATATTCCATGTTATTGGAGGACATAAGAAGTCACTGGTTCCTGAGTTTTAAGACAAATTGTGAGAAAACGAGAGATGGGAAATTTTCCCTGATCCTTGGCCTGAAATGACAGAAGATATTAAAAGAAACTCTGTGTTTATATATATATATATATATATATATATATATATATATATATATATATATATATATATATATATATATATATATATATATATACGTACATATATGTATACATACATAAATATACATATATATGCGTGTGTGTGTGTATCTTGGAGGAGTATATACATATACATACATACACACACACATGTATATATATATATATATATATATATATATATATATATATATATATATATATATATATATATATACATATTTATTTATATATATACTAGTGATGTGACTGCAGCCATACTAGAAAACCGCCTTTAGTCGAAGAAATCGACCTCGGGATTTATTCTTTGTAAGCCTAGTACTTATTCTATCGGTGTGTTTTACCAAACGGCTAAGTTACAATACGTAAACACAGCAACATCGATGGCGGGATACACACACACACACACACACACACATACATGCACAAATTCACACGCACACACACACACACAAACACACACGCACACAGAAATATTCACATATTTACGACAGTCCTATTTCAGTTCCCGTTTATTATTTATTCAAGGCACTGCCTAGATTTGAACTCGGAATCTTGGGGTTAGTAGCCCGCACTCTGAATCATTACGCCATATGCCTTGAATTAATAATAATAATAATAATAATAATAATAATAATAATAATGATGATAACAACATCAGCAAAAAATACCTTAGGAATGAGAACCCGGGGTTGGGTTCAAAATTCCATTAGGACACCTGATGAAAGCTGGAGAGTAAATCAGCCGAAACGTTGTGGTAACAACAAACAAGATGAAGACACATATCTGTCTCATGTAAATAATGTAAATAAGGCATGAGATAGCGGGGTGAAATTAGATGGCGATTTAGCTGCTATTTTTGGTTGGATGAGCAACTACGTAGGAGTTTCTCCTTGATTCATTCATTCATTTATACATTCATTGAACAGTTTGGAAAAATTTTAGTGAGTTATCGCTGCTACCACATACAGTTCTTCCTTGTTAACTCGTGCATACATTAATTGAAAAACTTTGCTATCTTAAGACATTTCTAGAACGCAAAGTCCTCAATACAAAGTTTGCATGAAGTCCACATGCAGTGTATCGCTGTATGAAAGTCCATACCATCAAGTTCGACAGGATCCCTCTACAGAATGATCTTGATTGATTTTGAAGTGTAAACAAACAAAACAACTACGATGCAATGTAGTTAAATGAGGACTGCTGAGCAAACGTCTCTCTCAAGGCATATTATATTACTAGTGAAACATTTCTGACGGTTCTTGCAAAATTACAAGTGGTTAGGAGAGACTTGATAATCAGCTTTTAATACAAGAAACTCACGTTTTACAGGGCTACTCGTTCTCATCAACATGTTCAAACGAACAATGAACTCGATGTGCTAGACAGGCTAAAATCCAGTCTATATATTTTCATTTGTACCTGTTATCATAAATACACTGGGTTACATAACAACATATTTGCATATAAGCCTAGACGTGCTGACGTTCTCCAAAAGAGCACAAAGTAAACTGATTTACATTCTCTTCATAAAATCTGTTAGGGTGAGAATCTGTACTATATTCCAGGGATTCTCCACTTAAGGTTCCTGGGTTGAACACCTTTCCATAATCCTTTCTACTATAAACACAAGGCCTGAAATGATGGAAGACGGTGCTCAAATTATACTTATTTTATCGACTCCGAAAGGATGAAAGGCAAGGTCAACCTCGGTGGAATTTGAATTCAAAACGGGGAACTGGAAGAAATGTCGCGAAGCATTTTGTCCAGCATGCTAACGTGCCTGCCTCCTCGTCGCCTTAACACATACACATAATTACAAGTACATGTGGATTAGGTATACTCAGACATACGTGCCTGTGCATACAAATGCATAAACTGTAAGGAGGGACAGAAACATATAATCTAAAGTGACATGCACATCCACAATATGATTGCAGATTAATTCAAGCTCACGCATTAGCATAAGCAAATATCAACCAATTCAGATATGCAGAAATCCTAAAAGGACTCATGATTTAATGAAAAAGAACCTTTGTTACTTTGTTTGTTACCGGATTGAATTCTGTAAAGGAAAAATTACCTTAAATGAAGCTTAATGAAAAACATATACAAGATAGTAGAGTGTAATTTGAGTAAAATTCCGCTGTTATTTCTACGAAATCTAGTTACCTACACAACAGTTTTTTTAATTGGATCGTGAAACAGAAGTGATTTGGGTGCAAAGTGGCTACTATATCTCTGAAGTCTCTCTATTGCATAGAGGTCTCCTCGCTGGTTCCGACATACATATATAGATACACAACACTAGAATGATACGGCTATATCGATCATGTCTAGCTACAATGTAAAGGCCTCCTGCATTAGATCACACATACATATGCTTGTCTCTTATACACTATCGTTCTCTATTCTACTTTCTGTCTTGTAGTCTCTTACATACTATTTTTTCTGCTTCTCATCTCTCTCTCCCTCTCATATTGGAGTGAAGGAGATAAATATCGAAGGAACTAGCAACGCACACGTATATATATATTATATATATATACAAGGTGTGATGGGTAAATTGTAACCATTTTATATTTTTCTATTTCTTGCATGCTCATTCTTTGTTTTTGATTTTATCGACTACACAATATAGTAGGGTCAGTTTGGCACCGTCTGCGAGAAAAAACAGCACCATAATGTAATTCACTCTGCCTGAAATTTAGAAACGACATGATGTACTGCTTGACATTCGCGCTGAAAGCTCCAATACGAACATTTCAGAGTGTCTGGGTGTCAAACTGAGGATTGTGCAATCTGAGGACATGTACCGAGAGTTATAAAAAAGCAAACATCCAGTCAACATCATGGTGTTTGGAGTGATCACAAGTGATGGCAACGTTATGCCTCCATTCATCTTCCCACACGGCTTCAGACTCAATATAGAGGCCTACATCAAGTGCCTGGAGGAAGTAGTGCTGCCCTGAGTCAAGAGGATGGCAACTGGAAGAACCTATGTCTGGTAACAGGGCTCTGTACCATGCCACACAAGCAGGAGAACCCAGTCACGGCTGTCAGACAATTTATGCGACCACATCACCCCTGAAATCTGGTCACCTAACTCCCCAGACTGCAACCTTCTTGGTTATTATGTGTGGGGCGCAGTTGAGCGAGAGACCAACAAAACTCCTTGTAACACCAAAGATGAACTGAAGGCAAGGATTATAGCAACATTCACCAACTTAAACAAGGAGACCGTTCTGGAGAGTTGCAAGAGATTCCGAAGTCGTCTGGAGGCCGTGGTTGAAGCCAACGGCAATTTTATTGAATAAATTTGCTCTTGAGTATTTCAAGATATTTTTTATGTAATTTTGGTAACTATGTCTGTTATAAGGAGATGTCAGTGTTATTTTCATTCTTGCATAACTTAGACGACGATATATTTACAGCACCCTGTACATACATATATATATATATATATATATATATATATATATATATATATATATATATATATATATATATATATATATATGTATATATATATATATATATATATATATATATATATATATATATATATATATATATATATATATATATATATGTTTATATTTATATATATTACGGGCATTACTTTTTAAGGAGCTCGCTTCGAGAGTTGCATTCGCTCGCGTTCGGTACAATGTGTTTATTATAGTAGTTTTGACTTTAAGAGTCTCTCATAGCGTGAGGCATTTATGTATAGTAATGCCCTTAAAATAAATAAATATATTTAAAGGGAATAATTAAAAAAAAAATTCCCCTATTGAGGTTTTTTCACGCTGACTACTTGATAAATTCTTTTAAGGATTTTATTCTATTTCTAAATTGTACACACACACACACACACACACACACACACACACATATATATATATATATATATATATATATGTGTGTGTGTATATATATATATATATATATATATATATATATATATATATATATATATGTGTGTGTATATATATATATATATATATATATATATATATATATATATATATATATATATATATAAGCATACATAGGTATATATAGGTATATATAAATGTATGGTTATGTAGATTTGTGAGAGTATAAAGCTAAAAGTACAAATTATTTCTCCTCGTTTTCTATGAATATGCACGTTTACATATATGCTCTCTCACCTTTTCTCCCTCCCTGTCCACATTCTCCCTCTCTGTCTGTCTGTCTCTCTCTTTCTTTCTCTCTCTCTCTCTAGCTGTGCGTGAGTCTATACTCACATGAGTGTGTGTGTGTATGCGCATTTAAATACGTTTACAACAATTAATTTCACCTAATAACTAACACAGGCAGACCTGTTAATAACATTTTCCCGCTTTACTTTCCAATATTACGGACCTGACTGTCTTTTAATAACGTAGCTTGTATGGAATGCGGTGTATGGAATGCACTTACAAGTGATTGTTAACCAATTTATATGTTCATTAATTGAACAGCTGAACAGTTTTCTATTTTGAGAAGGAAGCCAAGTCTATAAATCAACACAGTTATAGATTGTCACATAGATACAATGCAATGTGACGGTCTCTCATAAAATCTACCTTTATGATTGCTCGAAAATGAAAATGACGATAACAGAACACGGGGTGATATCCGTGATCTTACTCGACTTGTTTAGAAATCACTGCTATTTTCCCTGAAATCACTCATTATTAAAAGAAAGTTACAGGTTCATTATCATCTTATATGTATCGTTGTATTGTATTGTTGCACTCCGTCGCTTACGATGTCGAGGGTTCCAGTTGATCCGATCAACGGAACAGCCTGCTCGTGAAATTAACGTGCAAGTGGCTGAACACTCCACACCCACGTATACCCTTAACGTAGTTCTCGGAGATATTCAGCGTGACACAGTGTGACAAGGCTGACCCCTTGAATTACAGGCACAACAGAAACAGGAAGTAAGAGAGAGAGAAAGTTGTGGTAAAAGAGTACAGCAGGGTTCGCCACCATCCCCTGACGGAGCCTTGTGGAGCTTTAGGTGTTTTCGGTCAATAAACACTCTCAGCGCCCGATCTGGGAATCGAAACCGCGATGCTATGACCGTGAGTCCGCTGCCCTAACCACTGGGCCATTGCGCCTCCACGATATCGTTGTACAAATGTGCGAAATCCTGTCGAATCCGCGTGTCTTTGTATCTTCACGTAACTTAACAGTTTGGATTTCTCTGATACTGGATTTCTTAAATATGGTATGACTTGATGATGATGCTGAAAGAAGAAGGAAAAGCAGAGGTATGGAATGTCTTGGCTCATAGCAGAGACAACTTGGGGAGCTAAACAACAACAGAAAAAAAAACAACAATAACAACGAAAACAGTAACAGTTCCTACGCAGGCATGGCTGTGTAGTTAAAAAAACGGATCTTTTTTAAAACGGGGGCCACATTTTTCATTAACGAAACACTTTGAAACTTGGAACACTGGTAGAATGTGTCATATAAAACATCTTTTTCTCTTAGTCTTCTTAAAAAAAAAGAAATCCATAAATTATTCCATGTTAAAGTTGTCGTATTTCTGTAATTTCAACCAATCACTGACGTCCATTCAGCCGATATACATTAAGTGCCGACTACATAAACAAACGATTCTGAAACAATTAACCCTAACCCTAACCCTAACTCTAACCCTAAGCCTAACCCTAGGGTTAGGGTTAGGGTTAGGGTTAGGGTTAGAGTTAGGGTTAGGATTAAAGCAAATTTAAAATGAAAAAAGCAAATAAAACGAAGAATCGTTTGTTTATGTAGTCGGCACTTAATGTATATCGGCTGAATGGACGTCAGTGATTGGTTGAAATTATCGAAATAAGACAATTTTTTACATGACATAAATTCGAATACAAAAATATTTTTCTGTTCTATAACACAAAATAGATAAGTATACGAAGTTTGAAAGTCTTTCGGTACCAAAAACACTACGTAAAACATTAATGAAAAATGTGGCCCCCGTTTTAAAAAAGATCCAAAAAAACAAACAAAAAACAAACTCGCTTTGCAATCCCGTGATTTCGCATTCCGTCTCACTGCGGGGCACCTCCGGGCCGACAAATACCTCATGAATGAATTCGATAGACAGAAACTGTAAGGAAGCCTGTGTGCGCACGTGTGTGTGTTCAATCGGTTCATCGTTTGATAACTCGTGTTTGTTTGCTTACGTCTCCGTAACAAAGCGGTTCGGCGAAAGGAACAGATAAAATGAGTGCTACATTTTAAAATAAGTGCTAGGAGGCGATCCGACTTGTTCGACTAAACCCTTCAAAACGGTGCCTCAGCATGGCCGTAGTCTAATGACCGAAACACATAAAAGATTAGCATAAGGAACGAGCAGCAGCAGCAGCAGCAGTAGTAGTAGTTGTTGTTGTTGAACATTGTATATCTAGGACTATATTATCTAATATTTTCATTCCTTTGCAAGACAGTACGTTTCAAGCGGAAGAAAAAATTGGCTGTTAGTTGTAGCTGGTCGAGCGATGGCGCAGATACTTTTCAGCGGTTTGTTTTACTTGTAGTTATTATTATTGTCGTTCTAGAAGGAAGAGGAATAGGTGAATGAAAGGAAAGGGAAGAGAAGGAAAAATCTGTAAAAGTAATATAAGAAAAGTTAATATTCAAGTGGTATAAATTGTTTAAATAAAATTTCCGTCCGTAAATCTTAACCGGAAAGGTTTTTCGCTTGAAGCCGGAAACCAAAAGGCGGCTTTCTTAAGTCTTATTCTGATATTTCTTTCACTCCAACCCTTTTTATTTTCAAACGGCAGCTGTATTTGAAAAAGTTACTGATTGGCTCGCTGCATCACGGAAAAGTTAGTTTCTGGTTTTGATTTAAGATAAATATTCCTGTTTACGGAAGTAAAACATTTCTGGTTTTTCGAGTTTACACAAAAGTAAACCTTTTATTTATTTACTTATTTATTCATTTAAATAACATACCGATGTCATGTTTAAAATACATAATTAAAACGACAAAAGATGTGGTTATTTTTTAAAAACATATGAACAAATAGTTTATCTTTCGGAGACTTAGTGATGACTTATTCTAGTTTGGCATACAATGGCTTCAAATTTTGACACAAGGGAAAAAGGCTAGTCGATTACATCGACTGGTACTTATTTTAGTGACCCCCAACAAGATGACAAATAAAATCAACCTTGGCGAAATTTGAATTCAGAGCAAAATGAATCTCACGAAATACCATGAAGCATTTTTACCGACGTTCTAACAATTCCGTCAACTTTGCCGCCTTGGTTTGCTGTACAATGATTTTAAATTTGGGTTAAAGGCCAAAGTTCAATTCGATATTTTAAAGAAAGTATGCTCTTAATAAACTCGGGAGGGGCATAACTAGAATGGAGTTAGCGACTGCTACTATGTTAACACAGTTATACATTTGATATCAACTCGATAGCGACCGCGCCTGGTTCCGTGCTACAAACTTCCTGTTTTGAAGTGATCTGAATTAAAATCTTCCGCTAAAATTTCATGTTAACTGTAATTTAATGTTTTGAAAATTAGTTGAAATAAAAGCAGACTAATTCCACTTTATTATTGTTATTGTTATTTAACCGCATGTCTGTCAATTCTTATTCCAGCCGTGACATTTTATCCTTTGAGTGAGATTTCCTTGAGCATTCTCTGTAAGTAGCTTGATGTGTACCTTGAAAGAGATTTGACTGCTGTTTCTAATGAGTCGAGCGACTACGTAGAAGCTTTCTTGTGTGAACAAAGATGGCAGAGATGAACTCTTGTAACTAATAATGGGATCCAAAATATTTTAGAATGAGGATACGCAGTGGTATTGAGCCAAAAATGTATAATTAGGCGCAAAGTCAACCTCGGCGGAATTTGAGCTCAGAACGTAACGGCAGACGAAATACCTATTTCTTTATTGCCCACAAGGGACTAAACATAGAGGGAACAAACAAGGACAGACGATTACATCGACCCCATTGCGTAACTGGTACTTAATTTATCAACCCCGAAAGGATGAGAGGCAAAGTCGACCTCGGCGGAATTTGAACTCAGAACGTAACGGCAGACGAAATACCGATAAGCATTTCACCCGGCGCGCTAACGTTTCTGCCAGCTCGCCGCGTTTTCTGCTTGTATCCAGTTGAGGGTTTTGCAGCTTTTTGTATCAGTGGATCGAAATTTCTCTGTAACACGAGCAAGCATTCTAAATCTTAGTACCACTACTTGTATGGCATTGTGGGATATTTCCGTTATGTGAGAGAAAAGGTCATAGAAATTCTGGTGTTGTTGATATGTGTTTATGTCTAGACTAATGTGATCTTCACTAAGATGGCTTGGTATTTTATTGTTTAGCTCCAACCCAGCTTTGTTCGATTAAAGTAATTCTTTAAAAACCTTTTATTGGTAACTATCATATATATTTTGTATGCTAAGGACTATACTATCTCAAGTATACTTCAATTTATTAAAACAAAATGTTGCGACTTAGTGGAAATTTAGCTGTT
>NC_142929.1:54022694-54047694 GCF_046866305.1 Octopus bimaculoides | reverse complement strand
TCTTTGACAACTATATCTGGTCTATTTGCCTTAATTTCTCTATCTGTGTGTATTGGCATATCCCAGAGTATGGTTGCTTTCTCGTTTTCTGTGACCTTTTCTGGCGTGTGTTTATACCATCTTTTTTCTGTTGCTATTCCATAATGTTGGCATAGCTTCCAGTGTATATAGGTCCCAGCTCTGTCGTGTCTGTGAATATATTCCTTCTTAGCCAGGACTGGGCAGCCAGAGATAATATGATTTATTGTTTCTTGTCGATCTCCACATATTCTACAGTTACTTGTTATATTTCTTTTCATTATGTGTTTTTGGTAATTTCTGGTGGGGAGGCTTTGGTCTTGTGCAGCAATTAAAAATCCTTCAGTCTCTGCTTTGAGTCCTGAGCTTCTCAGCCATTGCTGGGATTTTTCCCTGTCTATTTCTTTCGCATTTAGTTTAGCCCAGTATTTACCATGTAGGGGCTTTTCTTGCCATCGTTTTATCATGGTCCGTTGCTGTTCTAGTTTTAGTTTGGATTATTATTATTATTATTATCATTATTATTATTATCATTATTATTATTATTATTATTATTATTATTATTATTATTATTATTATTATTATTATTATTATTATATTGTTATTATTATTATTTTATGTTTGACTTTTGTTTTGCATTTGTACCAGTTGGATCCAAGTCTCACCCAGAGACCTTATTATTATTATTATTATTATTATCATTATTATTATTATTATTATTATATTATTATTATTATTATTATTATTATTATTATTATTATTATTATTATTATTATTATTATTCAGGGTCACTGCCTGGAATCGAACTCGGAATCTTGGAGTTAGTAGCCCGCGCTTACGCCATATGCCGGTGGGAAATTACGGAGTGAATTTTAGGACTTATAAATCTAATATTTTCCTATCCTTCTTTAATACCAGTTCCCATATGCTACTCATATCTGCACTAGGTCTGCTTAGGAAGTTATGTCCTAGCATATGTACTGCCTCTTTTAGATTCCGTATATTCCAGCGGTGTTCTCTACCTATTATTTTAACCTCGTACCACAGGGGAAGGTGGTCTCCGTTTTTCCATACATGATCAGCTATACCTGATTTATACCCACCCGTGAAAGCAGTAATTAACGTAAGTAGCCAACATCTAAAAGGCTCTGAAGAAGTAGTACTAAACAAAGGTCTCAACTTTGCAACAATCATCAAGCGCATTCCATACTTGGACATAATCGCCCCTATTGAAGAGATAGCTATAAAGATATCAAAAGCTCAGGGAGATGAACTAAGGTGGTATGTGAGACAGGTACTAGAAAAAGCGAAACTTCCCAAACCTATCAAAACACTACAGAGTGACAATTCCATCATAATACTTCCAGCGGACAAGGGAAATGCTGTGGTGATGAAAAAGTCTGACTACTCTGAAAAATTGGCAAATCTCATGACTAAAGAAAGACCCAACTTTGAAAACAGAAAGGAAGTTATCACAGATCTTGATGAAGAACAAGGATCACTTTATACCAACGAAGTACAGACAGCTGACTCAACACCACAGTAAGCTACTACACACGTGTGGTCTCCCTAAGATTCACAAGGATGGTATTCCATTAAGACCTATAGTGAGCTGTAGAGGTTCAGCATGTCATCCACTGAGCCGCTTCCTTGTAAATATAATTAGTCCATTAGCAAGGAAGTCAACATCGTACGTGAAGAATTCCATCCACTTCACAGAAATGATACTCCCATTAGATCCAGCCAGAAGGTGAGTCTAGATGTGATAAGTATGTTCACCAAAGACCCAACTGATGAAGAACTATCAGTGATTCAAGAAAACCTGGTGACAGACACCTGTCTAAAAGAACGCACTAGTATACCAATAGGAAACTTGATGGAAATGTTGACCTTTTCTGTAGAAACTACCTACTTCAGAATGGATACAGATATATATCGACAAAAAGAGGGTAGCCAATATATCCATGGAACACTTTGAGAATTTGGTTTTAGGATCAACACCACTAAAACCAACCCTATGGCTGCGATATGTTGATGACACCTTTATACTCTGTCCAAGTACTGTTAAATCATGTGAACTCAATAAAGCTAACCATACAGTTCACAATGAAAAAGGAAAAAGACAATCAGCTAGCATTCCTGGATGTATTAATAACACGCACCAAATATGGATCCAGGACATCCGTATACCGCAAGCCAACCTTCACTGGACGAAACCTCAACTTCAATTTCCACCATCCCTACAGTTTAAAGAGAGGGATTGCTCAGTGCCTAAAACATCGAGCATAGAATATAAGTAGCGATCCTGATGCATACCACGAAGAAATGATCAAGCTAAGTAACAATCTATTAAGAAACAACTACCCTAAAAACATACTATCCACTCCAATTATGAAGAGAAGAGGGGATGAAACCCATAAACTGACCACAGTATGTCTACCCTATGGGAAAGGCCTCTCCAAAAAGATACAAAAGATATGTGGCCCATATGACATCAGGACAGCAGTCAAGAGTAATACAACACTTTGCAAATATCTCCTTCGAGTAAAACCACCAATAGAAGAGAATATGACCAAAGACTGCGTGTACTCCATCCCATGCAGCTGTGGTAGGTTATACAAAGTGAAACATGCTGCCCCCTCAAAATAAGGGTAGAGGAACATCGCAAAGCTGTGACACGAGGAGATATTGATAAATCGGGTATAACTGCGTCTCATTTGCGTCCTGGGGTCGATCTAATCGACTGCCTCCTCCCACAAAATTTCAGGCCTTGTGCCTAGAGTAAAAAAATAAGTAGGAAAGAATATATTGAATTTCGTATGAGGCGGTGAGATAGCAGAATCGTTATTACGCCGGGCGAAATGTTCAGCAGTATTTCATCCGTCTTTACTCTCTCAGTTCAAATCCTGCCGAGGTCGACTTTATCTGTCACCCTTTCAGGGTCGATAAAATACATACCAATTGAACTGTGGAGTCGATGTAATCGACATGCCTCTACCCCTAAAATTTCTGACCTTGTGCCAAAACTTGAAACCAATAATACTGAACTTCGTGGTCTTTATTGAATCTTCCCTCTGTTTTATGTTTACTGAGTAACGTTACTAATGTGGATGGTCCAATAATTGATTAAAAGCAAGACATTATCACTCTTTGTGTTGCAGATAGATACACTTTACAATGCTTGAAAATAAATTTATTTGAAGTGGGAGAGAAGTGATTTATTAATTTAGCCACATCCTTTTTAGATGATCTATGTAATATTTTTAATCACCTTCTTTATGATTTTGGGAAATGATAAGGAATCGACGTGAAATGATAAACCTAGAAAACATGCAAAAAATAAGATATTTTGACATTTAATTATTCGGCAGCTTAGATCAAAATAAAGTAGGTCGGTCGTTGACAAGTTTCACCTTAAATTGTTAGGATTTTCTCTTTATGAAATGGTGTGTAATTGCAAGTATCTAAGCGCTACTTTCCATTAAATCACTTAACTTTTCTAGCAGCAGTATGCTCTAGTTGTATTGAATTACAAATTAGCCACTCCCATCACATATATGTTTTGTTAATTACCTTTTTTACACCATTTCCAGATCGCGTAATTGTAAGACCCATTCTCTCTTATAATCTCTCTCTCTCTTTCTCGTTCTTTCTCTGTATATGTGTGCTCTCTCGCTTCCCCTCCCCCTCTCTCTCTCTGTCACATATCTTCATATGCTAACAGATCGAATGGAGTAAGCTTTTGTTTGATTTTAGACCAAGTAAAATCAAGAGCTAATAATAATCGCTACAAAGGACTCGCACATCCAGTACAGCAAACGCTAAAAGTATGGGCAAGAGTAACATAAATGTAGAACTGAAGAAACAAAATTATATAAAAACGAGGGAAGGGTTAAAAATATGGACGAAAGTCACGGAACACAAAATTTTGTAAAAAGAAATACAGTAATTAAAACAAGAACATAATTCCCCGCCCCCGTATGGGGACCAGAACTTCCCTCGACTTTGCCCTTCTGCTACTTGTACTGACATCTGATGTACCCAGAGCACCTGTTTACCTTTCCTTTTGGCGTTTGGCAGGTTAGGAATAACCTATGCTGCCTGAGCTTACTTTCGAATACTCATAATAAGTGAGTACTTTAAGATGGTGACCTGACAGAATCATTAGCACGCCGGGTAAAGTGCTTAGCGGCATTCGTCTGTCATTTACACTCTGAGTTCAAATTCCGCCGAGGTCGACTTTGCTTTTGGCCTTTCAGGGTCGATAATATAAGTACCAGTCGAGCACTGAAGGTGAGGGTTTCTCGATGTAATCGACTTGTATCCTCCCCGAAAATAGCTGGCCTTGTGCCAAAATTTGAAACCAACAAGTGAGCACTTCTTTCAAAGTCTGTTTTCTGTATGTTTATAATTATCGTTCGCCACTAAATACTATTCCGCGAATATTTAACTGACAATCTTGTAAGTCACATTGCCACGACGTTTTCGATGCCTTTTGTTGAGGATCAATTGGATAACGAAATACTGTATCCCTTGTTAGGCGTGCAATTCAGATAGTCTCGCAGGACACAAATTGTCACTAGTGACACTAGTATGTACAAGTTAGTGTAGATAATAATGCGGATGTTACAGTAGGTGTGAGTTGTATCGAAATTATGTTGATGTTAGTATCTGGGGAGAATAGAAAAGAAAGAGAGATGGAGTGAAAATGAATGTAAGTAAAGTGATAAATCACAAAGAGGAGACACTGCGTGATAGAAGGAGGCGGAGAAACGAATAAAAAGAAAAAGTTAAATGAAAGAAAGGAGAATAGGTATATGTGAAGGCGCAGGCGTGGCTGTGTGGTAAGACGCTTGCTTTTCAACCACATGGTTGTGGATTCAGTCCCACTGCGTGGTACCTTGGGCATGTATCTTCTCTTGTAATCCCGAGCCAGCCAAACCCTTGTGAAATTAGTTGAGGGATGCTGAAAGAAACCAGTGACGTGTGTGTGTGTGTGTGTAAATATAAATGTTTGTGTGTTGACAACTGCTGCTGGGGTTTTTTTTTATGTGCGCGTAACTTAGCGGCTCTACAAAACAGACCGACAAATTTTTGAAAAAATGATAAATAGTATCGTCGATTTATTCGATTTAAAACTCTTCAAAGCTATGCCCCAGCATGGCAACAATTCAATGACTGAAACAAGTAAAGGATAAAAAGTAAAAGAGAGAGGAATATTGGAATAACAGAAGAAGAAAAAACGGAAAGAAAGATAGACATATAATACGATACCATGTAGTTGAAGTTACAGTGGTAGAAGACAGAGGTTTAAAAACTGGGAACAAAAGGCAAAAATTAAAAATATGTCGAGGTAAAGACGAGAGATACAAAGGTAGTTAAAAAGACGTACATATGCACGGGAAAACGGTGAGACGTAGAGAGAATTTGCGGAGGGAAAGAAAAAGTGACCGAGATACGTTCATAAAAAAAGCTTACATCATCAGAAGTCGTGACTGAAATGTATGAAAGATTAGAAAGCCTTGGTAAGATAATAAGCAGAGGTGTCAAAAATAAATGAGAGGAAATGTTAGAGAAAGTAAGTAGAAATAGAAGAGAAAGTGACGGAACGAGAGAAGGGGTAGAGAGAGAGGGTAACAGAGAGATAGATAGAGGTGGGATAGGTGAAAGAAAAATATTTCTGGATCAAGTTTGATGTTTGTTGAAATTCATTTCAGAAATGTGCTACGTCATGTGTTATATACGGCTTTGATGTTTCTTCTTATGTATATGCAAAACATCTGAAATCAACGATTTGAGATGAAAAAATAAACACATCGGCTGGAATAGGCATATGCTATGTCTCATATGCAGTTTACTCCATTATGGCTTAACGAATTTCCTTTCAAATATTAAATAGACCTAAGGCGGCTAGCTGGCAGAATCCTTAGCGCATCAAGCAAAATGTTTAGCGGCATTTCGTCCGTCTGCCAATTCAAAGTCCAAATTCCATCGTGGTTGACTTTACGGTGAGGATAAAGTTTCTAAATAGCTAAAGAAATTCGAATGATAACGTTGGCCCAATGATAAAACGCTTGTCATGTTTAAATGAGACGTGGGTTTAAATCTCATGGTAAGCCCTCGACTTTTTCTAAAAAAAAAACAAAAAAGGTGTTTTTAACCTAATATTTATGGGTCTTTATTCATAGCTTTATCACTATAAACGTCAGCAGAATTTCTGTTGAAAACTTTCTGATACTTGTGACAAACAGGAAAGCGGGCATTGGTTCTGGATATATTTCGATTATAGGGAAGATTCAACGTTAAATATATGTATTTCGTTCATTACAAATATTGTGTGTGAATGTGTGTTTGTGTGTAATATTCTATTTAATACTTCATATTCTTCAAACGTCCGTTCTACCATTCCATGTGTGTGGGCGCATGTGTGGGTGCGCGTGTGTGGGTGCGCGTGTGGGCGCGCGTGTGTGGGCGCTCGCGTGTGGGCGCGCGCGTGTGGTCGAGCGTGCGTATTCGTGTATATATGGATACGTATCTATATGTATATACATGCGTATATATATATATATATATATATATATATATATATATATATATATATATATATATATATATATATATATATATATAGATAGATAGATAGATAGATAGATAGATATACGCGTATGTATTTGTCTAAGTGTATATGTATGTATATATACGCATATATGAATATACCAAACAGGTTGAGTTTTCGTACTCTGAAATCTCATTCTAGTGTCTCATACGGAGTTGTGTTTTAATATTTAGTCATACCCATGAATATACAGATGCAAATATAAATATTCATATAGACATTCTAATATATGAATATATATCCGTTTACAGACGCACATATACATCTATATGTGGTCACGCACACACACATCCACACACACACACATCCACACACACACACACACACAAACAAACAAGCATACATACACATATTAGTTTCAGTACCTTTATATGTTTAACACTGCTCATATTTTAATCAGTTTCATGTTGAGATATATGTACTAAGGTGTATCGCGACTTTAACATTCACACACATAAAATATTACATTTTATATACCCCAACATTTAATACGATCTCTGCTCGGCCTCTCCTTTTCTTATATATATATATATATATATATATATATATATATAACGTGAGAGAGTTAGGGGTTGGGGGTACAACCCACTAAGGGATAGTATCTATCCAGTATACTGCTGGGAAGGTACCCAATTATTGCTACGCTAGTGCTATACTAGGTGCAATCAATGGGAGCGGGTAAAAGTGGAGGTTTTACCCAATATATATATATATATATATGGGAGAATATACAAATAATAACAACAGACGAGGACAGGTGGTGTAAATAACAAAAGTATATATTAGTATGACGCTCGGGAATACGGAAAGTCATATACACACACATATACATATGTCTAAATGTGTACATGTGTATGCTTTTTGTATGTCTATTTTTTTGTAAGTTGTGTATGTATGTATATATATACACATACACACACACACACACACACATATATATATACACACACACACATACATATGTCTAAATGTGTACATGTGTATGCTTTTTGTATGTCTATTTTTTTGTAAGTTGTGTATGTATGTATGTATATACACACACACACACACACACACACACACACACATATATATATATATATAACTATATATAGAAGGGTGGAGAGAGATGGAGTGGAAGAGATGTTTTCTGTACATCGCGCTCTTTATATAATTACACCACTTTAGATTTCGTTTGTCTTCAGTTCGGTATTTACGTTGTTATTCCAGTGATGCTGGTTGTGAATACCTATCCATACGCGTAGTAAACTATTGAGATATTTAATATTAGAGACATATGTCAAAGGAGGAGAGGTGTGGGACATAAATTCACTCTGGGGGGAATTTCGAAACTCGGTTACAAATATTTATCTTATGAAAGCCGTGAACGTTACGATATTTTCAGCCTACTTTTTATTATGGTATCATTTCTATTAATAGATTTACCACACCTATGTACGAAAAATTTACGTACGCACGCATAAACACACATTCGCGTGCACACATTGCAAAATTCAAATTTGCGGGGAAATTTAAAAGTAATATTTCATTATGCAAAAAACGATATGAATATATTCTTTTCAATTATTCATAGATTATATATTCTTTAATAATTGTAACTGATCCCGAAGTATTTTTTGAACCATCATCTTAGCCGGTTTTTATATGGCCTGTAAAGACCTAATTTTCATTATTGAGGTCGCACACTGATCAAACCTACTTCCATATAAAATGAAATATTTTGGGGTGCTACACCCAGTGGATCAGATACCATTTGCACGTGTAACAGCCCCGCTCTTTTTACCCATTCTCATGTGTTTAGCTTTCAAAATCACTGTTAACAGAAATATGATTATTTGGGCCAACCAGTAACTTTTTTTTTACCAATATTTAAAAACATTTTATCGATTAAAAACAAGCAAACAAAATAACTGGTCATATATTTAAAATTTACAATTTCCTGACTTTCTACTGATATATTTCAGGTCTTATGTATGAGAAAATAGCAAAGAAGGAACAAATTGTATTTTATAACATGTTTCGCCTTGTTTTATAAGAACTTTATACCGTGCAAACTTTTGAATACGTTATCCATTATACATATTTTTTTTTTATCTACGTTGTCATGAACTTTAAAATACGATCCACTTGTTTGAATTGTTGGATATATTATAGCTGCTATTAAGACAATAGAGTGAAAGGATTACTAGAGAGATAGACGGAGTGATTTTTGAAAAATCAGAAGTAGACATGAATTTATTGTCTGCACCTATCTATAGATTACGTATTCCTAATATCGAAGCCGAGTTTGAAAGGTAAAACCGATTCAGAAGTATTTTTATACATATGGTATGCCTCTCAGTTCTGACATCAAATCTGGTTGGGTGAGAATTGGTTTTTATTCCTCCAGAGTTAATAAAATGGAAAAGAGCCTAGAAGAAATCAAGGGTCACTAGATGTGTTTCACAAAAGATGGATAATATACACATTTTTTTTTTCAAATAGCAAAAGTTTTGACTTGATCTACTGGTTGAAAAGATTAATTTTTAAAGATAAATAACGAGGAGCTACGAAATGATGAAAACAATTTTCTAACACCAAAACGCAACGCGGCAAATGGTACTTTCATTAATTAGATCGAAAGTTTTCATTTTCTATATATTTGACGAATGTTAGATGTTATGTTTGAGTGTCATCGTATATGTATTGTCTTACGTACGAATAGTCCATGTTACAAGTGACAACACATTCTTTTACTCTTTTACTTGTTTCAGTCATTTGACTGCGGCCATGCCGGAGCACCGCCTTTACTCGAGCACATCGCCCCCAGGACTTACTCTTTGTAAGCCTAGTACTTATTCTATCGATCTCTTTTGCCGAACCGCTAAGTGACGGGGACGTAAACACACCAGCATCGGTTGTCAAGTGAAGTTGGGGGGACAAACACAGACACACAAACATAGTTCATATTCTATGTAATTGTACTTCGTATTTTTTGTTGTACACTTTTCATCACGTCCTGTACCCAAATATGGAAATATGCATATATATATATATATATATATATATATATACGACGGGCTTCTGTCAGTTTCCGTCTACCAAATCCACCCACAAGGCTTTGGTCGGCCCGAGGTCATTGTAGAAGACACTTGTCCAAGGTGCTACGCAGTGGGACTGAACCCAGAACCATGTGGTTGGTAAGCAAGCTACTTACCACACAACTTTTTTTTCTTGAAAACTAGTTTAGAATTATAACATGAAATATTCAATGAAAGGCCATCCATTTCCCGTGGATCATTTTTAGCTATGTAAAGCAAGTGATACGCAACAGTTTCCTTGAACCACTTTAATAGTGCGGTGCAAAACTTGGCAAAATTTGATTTTAATTTCAAATCGATTCAAAAGTTTACTCTTTACTACCGCATTTTAAAGTAAAATTATAAAGTACAGCTGCAACCTAAGTGATCAATGATCAGCCCAATAAGGGAAATGTAAGAGCCTATGGTGTGGTCCTCTGCGAGTGTTTGGAAGACTGGCAATATTCAGATGGCTCCAGCCTTTGAGTTTGTGTTACGATCTGAACATTTTTGGTGCCATTTACTTTGAAAGGATATCGTACTGTTATCATACTGTTATCGTACTTCGAATAAACTTATCTGCATAATATACTGTTTACATTGATGTAAATCTTTTAGAAATACTTAAAAATACTTTTTAAAAAATCAGCAAATGTAATATCAACATTTATATAATAAATATTCACCAATTATAAAGCCCACACCTTCAAATTATCAAAGTCTTCAAAGAGCCAAAATTCAAAGATGACGGAAATTTAATCTGCATTACTTAGTTTTATAAATTGCCGAAAATATCTTAAAAGTTGGGATGATCATACAAATACAAGGCCAGCAATTTCGGAGAGGTAATAAGCACCGCCTTTAGTCGAGCAAATCGACCTCAGGAGTTATTCTTTGTAAGCCTAGTATTTATTCTATCGGTCTCTTTCGCCGAAGTGCTAAATGATGGGGACCTAAACACACCATCGATGTTGGGGGGGGGGGGGGGACAAACGCAGACACACACACACACACACACACACACACACACACACACACACACACACACACACACACACACACACACACACACAGCGGCGAGCTGGCAGAAACGTTAGCACACCGGGCGAAATGCTTAGCCGTATTTCGTCTGCCGCTACGTTCTGAGTTCAAATTCCGCCGAGGTCGACTTTGCCTTTCATCCTTTCGGGGTCGATTAAATAAGTACCAGTTACGCACTGGAGTCGATATAATCGACTTAATCCGTGTTTGTCTGTCCTTGTTTGTCCCCTCTGTGTGTAGCCCCTTGTGGGTAGTAAAGAAATAACACACACATATATATACATACACGACGGGATTCTTTTCAGTTTCTGTCTACCAAATCCACTCGCAAGGCTTTGGTCGGCCCGAGGCTATAGTAGAAGACACTTGCCCAAGGTGCCACGCAGTGGGACTGAACCCGGAACCATGTGGTTGGTAAGCAAGCTACTTACCACACAGCCACTCCTAAGCCTATATATATATATATATATATATATATATATATATATATATATATATATATATATATATATATATATATATATATATATATATATATATATATATATATATATATATATATATGTGTGTGTGTGTATATATGTAGTGAGTGTTTATGAAGTTTCTAATGGAAAGAGGTAGCTCTTTCAATGGAATGTAGTGAAATTCTCATAATCAAATAAGTAGAAGTTAAATAACATTTTGATTTGGATACATACCAATCTATATACTTTATTTTATATTTTTTTCACGGGTGAGTAGAGAAAGGAATGGCAGGCAGCCTCTATGAAAACCGATCTAAATTCCATTAAGGGTGAATGACCAAGTATGACCAAGTATGACCTAGTTCCTCAGGTCTGCAACTAGCCATTGTCCACTGAAGTCGTAGTTTAACCTCAAGTAATTTTTAGAAAAGAATCCAAAAGACACACATGCTCACACACGCGCGCATGCTGCTATTTCTGTCGGTAAGCAACTCGCAGTCCATTAGGATGTGAATGAATATTTGTCAATTTTTTGCTCTGAAGAGATATTTACGTTTTGAATGCATAATGCAATCTTAATTGTAAAATATGAATGAAGGTAAGAAATTGAAACGTACGTAGAGGATATGAAATTCACTATATATAAGTAAATTGATTTTTTCTGTGCTCAAACTTTCCATTTTCTTTATATATACATATATATATATATATATATATATATATATATATATATATATATATATATATATGTATATATATATATATATAAGTTAAATGTTTTTAAGAGATTAATTTTGAAAGCTGCATTCCCTCGCTTTCGGTAAATATGTTGCTTATTTTTTGGTAGTTTTTGACTTATTTAGTCCCTCGAAGCGTGAGGCATTACTACACAGTTAATGCCCTTTATATATAAATTATATATTTGTGAAAAAAATGATGAATTTTTTTCATTATGAGGTTTTTTCACGCTGACTACTTGATAAATTCTTATAAAGAATTTATCCTTTATTTTATTATATATATATATATATATATATATATATATATATATATATATATATATATATATATATAGAGAGAGAGAGAGAGAGAGAGAGAGAGGGGGGAGAATTTATGAAAAAAACAACAACAGATGAGGACAGGTGGTGTAAACAACAAATGGACGTATTAGTTTAATGCTCGAGAATAGAGAAAGTTTTTGACGTTTCGAGCTACGTTCTTCAACTGAAAGGAACACAGAAAGAAATAAGGAGAAAAACAAGGAGAAAAAAATATAAATGTAGTGGTCAGCGATCTATCATGGTGGATATATATATATATATGTATAGGCATCTCTGTATTTTAAATGAATAATATATAGTCTATTGACTAATTTTTTCTTCTCGCTAGACCACTGGTAGTAAATAAAATTTCAAAAATTTTTTTTTGCTACTCTATGATTTATTAATAATATATATATATATATATATATATATATATATATATATATATATATATATAGTGCATGCGTGTGTGTTTTATGCACACACATACGCCCACGTATGCACACATACATAACATACATAAACACACACAAGCACACACACGTTTATATTGATAGAGTGATACAGACAGATAGATAGATAGGCGAGTGTGGCACACACATGTAAATAATTTCCTGAATATAATCGTATGGTTTATGAATAAAAAGAAAAAAACTCTTCAACAAGCGTTTTTGTGGCCCAGTTTCGGTTTTTAGTTATCATAACTATTTCATATTCCTATGCCTTAAGCATTTCAGGGTCATTACCATATGTGATCTGAATGCGTTAATTAATTTCGTAGTGGATATATGGTATAGAGATAAGTAAGCACAGCAAGACAGTCTTCCAAATATAGGGAAAAAGAAAAAAGCGTCGAACAAAAAACAAAAAACAAAAAAACATGATCGTATTATATTTGTCCTAGTTGTACATAATATGTTTATTGCTATTTACATACCAAGAATGACCTGAATACTAGTCCAAGTGATGCTTTTATTTTAGATTCATGTCATTATGTAAGAACACGCTTATACATGCGTTTCCGCACACTTATACACACGCACACACACAAACCACACGCATGTATGTACATGCAAGTACATACCTACTCACAAGCATCAGGATGTTTGTATATTTACACAAATGTATATGCATCGGAGGAAATATCTATCTATCTATCTATCTATCTATCTATCTATCTATCTATTTCTTTGTCTGTCTACATATAAGTGTATATGTAGTTAAATACGTTTGAGCATGTATATATATATATAAATATATAAATATATATATATATGACCGTTGACTGAACACTATTCAATTTTTTTTCTCCGTGTTTTTCTCCTTGTCTCCGTATTCTTTCTGTTGAAGAGCGTAGCTCGAAACGTCAAAGACTTTCCGTATTCCCGAGCGTCATACTAATATATCCTTTTGTTATTTACACCACCTGTCCTCGTCTGTTGTTATTATTTGTATATTCTCCAATATATATATATATATATATATACATACACACATATATATATCGAGTACATTTCGGTAAATTCTACCTACATTGGATTTATAATACACTCACACACAAACAAACACCTCCGTATATGTGCACTCTATACGATCTTTTTACTCTTTCATGTTTCTATCTTTCTCTCTCTTATTCTTTTACCTCCTCTTCTCCTACTATTCTATCCTATTACTCTGTCACTCTCTCTCCCCCACTCCTCTTCCCTTGCTCACGTGGCTCCCTCGTGACCATCGGCCATATCTCTTACTTCTCCTAACTTGTGTTTCTTTCTTTCTCTCCATTGTAGCTGGAACAAGGAAGACGTGTTCTTGTCTGTCTCCTGTCCAAGCTTGATTTACGCGTTCACCACCACAACCTCGTTTAGGCTTAGCAGCCCTTCCTGATTGTTTTCACTGTCCTGTCTGTGTTGCCTATTTTGACCCTCCGCAAAATCCCAGATTTTATTTAATTTGCTTTGCAGGAACAACTGCTTTATCGAAAGCATATATTGTTGTTAAATGCTCTAAATGCGAGAGTAGAAAAACCGCCAACAACTGATGAAGGGTCGCTCTTTATGTTGTTTTGTCTTGTTTTCCATCTGTGTCATTCGTTCTTCGAAAAAATAGTTCATATTCTATGTAATTGTGCTTCGTATTTTTTGTTGTACACTTTTCATCACGTCCTGTACCCAAATATGGAAATATGCATATATATATATATATATATATATATAGATAGATATATATATATATATATATATATATATATTTATTTATATATATATATATATATATATGTATTATATGATTGAACGCCACGCAACCTCTTCCAAGTCAGTTTTATCTTATATATATATATATATATATATATATATATATATATATGAAATGCATATATGTATATATATGGAATTATGTGTGTGTTTCTTTGTGTCTTGTGTTTGTTCCCCACACCGCTACACTGATACTGGTGTTTATATTTCCGTAACTTAGTGGTTCGGCAAAAGAGTCCCATAGAATAAGTACTAGGCGTACAAAGAATAAGTCATGGGGTTGATTTCTTCGACTAAAACCCTTTAAGGCGGTGCTCCATCATGACCTTAGTCTGAAAA
Organism: Octopus bimaculoides; assembly: GCF_046866305.1. Classification (NCBI taxonomy): domain Eukaryota; kingdom Metazoa; phylum Mollusca; class Cephalopoda; order Octopoda; family Octopodidae; genus Octopus; species Octopus bimaculoides. Next base: position 54,032,862 of record NC_142929.1, on the reverse strand, counting down.
AGTAAAAGAATAAAAGAATAAAGAATAGGTGGAGTAATAGGTGGGGAGTGGAATAAGTAAAGGGAATAGCGGGGGAGAGATGTAAAGTGGTAAGGACAAAGGGTAATGAGGAGGGGAGATGTGAGGATTTCATAGATGGAGTGCTTCCCCATCCCACCTTATGTATTGGCGGGTTGAGTACGGCGGCGAGGAGATAGATAGGTTGGTGATGATGAAGAGCCAGGACACATTCACAATATAACATGTCTACGAGAGGATAATGACAGAAGAGTAATGGAGGGCGGGTAAATGTTACCAGCGTGCAGTACCTCTTATAATTTGGGAGGAAAGAAAAGTAGTAGCATAGAGATGGTGGAGGAATGGGGAAGGAGGAGATACTCAATATGCAGAAACCAAGTACATTTTTGTTATAGGCGCTTCCCAACCACATGGTTCCGGGTTCAGTCCCACTACTTCCGGCAGACCAAAGTCTTGTGAGCGGATTTGGTTGACGGAAGCTGAAAGAAGCACTACACCACCTGTCCTCGTCTGTTGTTGTTTTTTTCGTAAATTCTCCCATATATATATATACACACACACAAACACACACACATACATACATACATACATATATATATATATATATATATATATATATATATATATATATACACACATATATATACATATATGTACATATATATATGTATATGTATGTATGTGTGTGTGTGTATGTATCTATGTGTGTTTGTCCCTCCCGTCACCGCTTAACAACCGGTATTGGTGTGTTTACGGCCCCGTAACTGAGCGGCTCTGCAAAAGAGACTGATAGAATAAGCACTATGATTTGAAAATAGGTCTTGTTGTTGATTTGATCGACTAAAGCCGTTTAAGACGACGCTCCAAGATGGCCGCAGTCAAATGACTGAAACAAGTAAATAAGAATAAACAAGGATAACGTGCTGGTGGTGTAGTTCATTTTTTTATTTATCGTTTTCATTTCTCACTTGTTACTTTCTTTTACTTGTTCATTTTGTCCAGTCATGTGCTTTCACTTATACTAACTTCTCTAAGCTTAGTGTCCCCTGTTTTATGCTGATACTATACTTCAGTGGAGGCGCAATGGACAAGTGGTTAGGACAGCGGACTCACGGTCATACGATCGCAGTTTCGATTCCCAGACCGGGCGTTGTGAGTGTTTATTGAGCGAAAACACCTAAAGCTCAACGAGGCTCCGGCAGGGGATGGTGGCGAACCATGCTGTACTCTTTCACCACAACTTTCTCTCACTCTTACTTCCTGTTTCTGTTGTGCCTGTAATTCAAAGGGTCAGCCTTGTCACACTGTGTCACGCTGAATAACCTCGAGAACTACGTTAAGGGTACACGTGTCTGTGGAGTGCTCAGCCACTTGCACGTTAATTTCATGAGCAGTCTGTTCCGTTGATCGGATCAACTGGAACCCTCGACGTCGGAAGCGACGGAGTGCCAACAACTATACTTCAATCTCCTTTTTCACCTTCCCTAACTCCCTTACTAACGGCATTACCCTGCTGTCTCTCTGGACTAGTTTCTTCTCGGCGAAGGATGCCGTACGTAGCACGGTGGGTAGACGAAATGAGAAGACAGAAAATAGGTATTGCCGCTAGAATAGAATGGGGAATACTTTTCGAGAAGCGGGCTGCATGTGTCGGAGATCATCATTAGGCGAGTCGCACTACTAAAACTTTTGATGTAATTTTTCGTTAGGCATGCCATTCTGAAAGTCCTGCGGGCTGCAGGTTGCCGCCTTACAAGAATAGATGGTCATGGTATAGAAGGATAGCAGGTGAGCGAGAATGCGTTGGGGAAGCGTGCCAGAAGGTATAGAATGGGCAACGGACGTGCAAGTGCATGGGACAGAGAGGGGAAGAGCACGAGACTGAGAGGAAACTGGTGAGAAGCAGATAAACATCAAAGGAGAATGAATAGCTAACAAGACAAGGACAAATGACTAAAAGACTAGATGAGAAATATAGAGACAATGGGATAGAAAGCATAACATTAAAGACTGAGTGAGGAAGGAAAGGAAAACTGGCAACATATTTTAGAATGATTCTTACCTCTAACTGTTATTTCTTCCCAACAGTCCGTGTTTCTCTTCTCATCCACCGTCCCCCTATTAAGCTTTCATCATTTCTACATTTTTTGTTTCGACTCGGCCTTACTTTACTGCGAAAGAACATCGAACACGGATATTTTATTTGTCCATGCGTTATTCTGGAATGTACCTGGATCAGTAAGGATTCTTTGCGAAACACCCAAGTTCATTCAAAGCTTACACACTAAAATTGCACTTATAAAAGAAAAATTAAGCTACTACGAAAAAGACACTTGCAACTAAAACCGTGCAACATATTGAAATGATTGCATAATTTGTATTTCCTGTGTCTCATAGTATTAAGTAGTATTCTCTTTGAATTTATGATATCATTGACCTAAAACTGATTTTTCAAAGAAACCCTTATTGAACTCTCACTATTTTGCACAAAAGAAGCAATTTTGTTATAATTACGAATTATTTATCTAATTACAACCGAAAATTACGGAAATATTATTCATCTAATTTCTATGAAATCAAGAATACCTCGTTGACATATAATGTTTTCATGAATTGCTTTAATTGCTTATGTAATTGCGAGCTGACATGGAGATCTCAGCCATGAAATCCTTGACCTAAAGGAAGATCCAAAATGAAACAATCAGGGAGTGAGAAAGCGGGAGGAGGAGTGTGGATGGAGAGAGAGAAAGAAAGACAGACAGACAAACAGAGGGAGAGGAAAGAGAGAGAGAGAGGGAGAGAGAGAAGGAGAGACAGACAGACAGACAAACAGACAGAGAGTTGTACAAGCACGGGGCGAGTATCTTAGTTTCTAAGTGCGAAAGGTTATGAGACTAATCTGACTTTCGGTTAGCTTTGAAAACAGGCGCATAGACAGACTAGTGCGTGCGTGTGTATCTGGATTTGCACACATGTATGCTTCTATTCAAAAATTCATTCTTAAATCGAAATTCGTACTGTGGAAGCTATCAGAAATTTTGCCTTTTTTCTTTTTTTATTAGTATATACCATTATTACTATTGAAGGCCAGTTGGCAGAATCGTTAGCACGCCGGGCAAAATGCTTAGCGGCATTTCGTCCGTCTTTACGTTCTGAGTTCAAATTCCGCCGAGGTCGACTTTGCCTTTCATCCTTTCGGGATCGATAGATTAAGTAACAGTGAAACACTGGGGTCTATGTAATCGACTATTCCCCTCCCCCATAATTTTAGGGCTCGTACCATTAGTAGAAAAGATTATTACTATTGAAGGCAGTGAGCTGACAGAATCATTTGCTCACCGGACAAAATAATTAGAAGTATTTCTTTCGGCTATTTACGTTCTGAGTTCAAATGACGCCGACGTCGACTTTGCCTTTCATCCATTTAGGGTGGATGAAATGAGTATCAGCCAAGCAATGGGGTCGATGTAATCAACTAGACCTTCTCTCAAAATTTGAGGCCTTATGTCTATAGTAGAAAGGATTGATATCATTCTTATTGCTTGCTTTCTCTGCACTACCGAGCGCATCTCTGTGCGCCTAAGGTACGAGCTGTGGTTTGTTTTGATGTTATTTTTACTGTTATGAATATACTCATCGTAAGATGTGTACAATATCTTGCAGTGTTATTTTCTGTGTGCTACGTATATTCTTGGGGATTATTATTTAGGCTCTTGTAAAGTTTCTCATTAGAAACAACAACAACAACAACATCAGCAACAAAAATGGTTTTAAAAAGCTGGGCCTTCAGAGTGATAATAAGAATTAAGCACCACCCCAGGCATGCGGATCCCTGTGATTGATGACGGGATTAACTGAACTTTACAACATGGGTCCTTAGACAGATACTACAGTTGAGATGTATCAAATGGCGTGTAAGCCAGACCAATTACATTAACAGATAAAATTACCCACAGGATCCTATAGCCAATTAGTTGTCGAATCCTAAGAAACATCTGGTTCCACCATACGCCATGACCTGCACCCTGCCGTAACGACACTGCTTCTAATCTCTAATTTTGTTTTCAGTAACAATAGTCTTTCGCTCCCTCCTAAATATTTTGCCAAGCATCAGAACAAAGATATTTTTTTTCCAAAAAAAAAAAAAGAAAAGAAAAAAATGTGGTAAGGGTATGTGTGTGATAAAATTATATATTTGAACAAAAATACAAAGCTCAAGTAGATATTTTTGGTTTAGTTTTTATCTACACCTGACTATGGGAATATTGGAAATAATACTGTCAAATTCATAATGTGATAATGTAGTGGAACAATATTTTTCTTTTCTTTTCCCATTAATCGTTATCTTCCTTTATCAATCTTTGTACTGTGATATGAACATCATGTTTCTAGGCGTAGATTTGTTTTGGGTCTATCATCAGATAACGCATGGTTATAGATAACATACAGACTCAACAAGCACTAGCTTGCATGTACATGTGTGTACATAGCTTTAAATTTCATAGTTGACGATGTTGTTACTGTTGTCTATTTCTATTTAGAGGGGTTTATAGATGTCTTTACTTGTTACTTCATTTACTCGTCGTACGTTTTATCCTTGTGGAGGGTCGTATATTTAGTTGTATATTGTGTATGCGTTTACCTGTGTATGCGTTTACATACATACATACATACATACTTACGTATATATCAAAGTTTAAGTGATTGTGGTAATATGTATTTTTCAGTTGTGATTGCTAGCATATTTTTGTCAACTCATTCGTTTCTCTTTACATATAAGATTTTGAAACAGAAACTTTATACATATTGAGGAAATAAATTATATACTCTGCTGGCCCGCACAAAACTGTCTAACTACTAATTATAATTTTTGTCTAGCTAGTATTTTGTATGTGAAATATATGTATTGCGAAACTTGAATAAAAATAAAAGGTTTCTCATTCATAAGAAGAAATTAGCAGCTAAACTTTTGACCAAATTCTTTAGTTGAAGTGATTATTATTAATTTAATGATCCAAATCTGATATCTATATTTTAACTAAAAGTTGTACCTAAATTTTAATTTGCCAACAACCATTACTGTATGAACCAGACTATCGGATGTTGTTATACATCTCTGGTCACAATGCACTTCGCATCGTTGTAGCTTTCGAATGATGCTATCACGTCTACACAATCCTCTTTCGTATTTCCCACTTCAAATCGTTATAGTTGTTTATTTTTTCTTCTTTCTTTTTGATCCTGTTGCTATGTCGATTATCATGCACGTTCTTTCTTTTCTATTCACCTCAACAATGTCCGGTTTCCGATGTTTGGTCAGGTGATCACACTGAATTTTGAATCCTGTATCCTGAATTTTGAATCCTGTATCCCACAGGATTTTGCAATTCTCATTCTCAGTGACTTCTTCTGAGGTTTGCTCATACTGTTATTATTATTATTATTATTATTATCATCATCATCATCATCATCATTATTAAGGCGGCGAGCTGGCAGAATCGTTAGTACGCCGGGAAAAATGTTTGCGGTGTTTCCCCCGTCTTTATGTTCTGAGTTCAAATTCCTCTGAGGTCGACTTTGCCTTTCATCCTTTCAGGGTCGATAAATTAAGTACCAGTTGAGTACTGATGTCGAGGTAATCAACTAGTTTCCTCCCCTAAATTTCCAGGCCTTGTACCTACAGCAGAAAGGAATATTATTATTTTCATATACACACAACAGATTAGACTGTTGGAAAAAAATCCTAACATGATGCATCCTAACATTTAATAGGGATAGCATCATTCGAAAGCTATAACGATGCTAAGCGCATTGTAACCAGCGATGATTAACAACATCCGATAGTCTGGTTCATACAGTAATGGTAGATGGCAAATTAAATACATCCTAACATGCCAAATTCCATGCCTATGTTTTTGCTGCTGAAGAGTCTTTCTGTCTATATAAAGGAATCTATCGCTTTTTCAGTCTTACTAAAAAGCTTCAGATCATCCATGTAGAGCAAATGGTTAATTTTTCCATTACTATTTCTGAACTGAAACCCGGCCTTTGCCTTCCTTAATACTAAACTGAAGGGGATCAAACATTAGACAAATATTAAAGGGGACAAGTCCCCCTGGAAATGTCCTCTTTTGATGTTAACTTTCCCTAAGAATGTATCATCTGAATAGAGATCTACTTTCCATTTCTTCATGCTAATTAATTCGCTCATGTTGTCTTCTATACTGAATATACACAAACAGTCACTTATCCATGCGTGTGGGATCATGTCAAGAATACCTCATTGACATGTAATAATCTATACATTCTAGTGCTTTTAATTTAATTTTAAATTTTAAATTTTACTCACATGTTTGCAGTTTCCGTATAGAAATATTGCAGTGTTTACATTTTTATGTACGTGGTGCTGTGGCAGTGCATCTAGAAGCTATTTTTTGTATATATACCCCATACAAGAAAGATCTTTCAGTTTCCTGAGATGTCTTACATTAAGACATAGTTTTCTTTCATAGTTTTGCTCTTGTTGCTGCTGTTGTTGTTGTTGTTGTTGTTGTTGTTGTTGTTGTTGTTGTTGTTGTTGTTGTTGTTGTTGTTGTTGTTAAGGTGGCGAGTTAGCAGAATCGCTAGCATGCCGGTAAAAATGCTTAGCAGTATTTCTTCAGTCTTCGTGCTCTGAGTTGTAATTCCGCCGAGGTCGACTTTGCCTTTTAACCTTTCGGGGTCGAAAAAATAAGTATCAGTTGAACACTGGTAGTCATGTAATCAACCTATCCCCTTCCCCGAAACTGTTGGCCTTTTCCCAAAATCTTAAATTATCATCATTATCATCATCATCATCATTATTGATATTTAGATCAATGTCCTGTTAACTTAAGTTTCAACAGAAAAAGTAAATAACAAAGGTGAGAGAAAACACGAAATGAAAACACGAAAGGAAGTAGGCAGAGGTAAATAGAAAAGAGAGAACGCGAAAGAAATGAACGGGGGATTGGTGTACAGAAATAACGACGCTAATGAATTATGTTTGAAATGAATGTGAGAAGAGGAGGAAAGAGAGAACGAACGAGTGAAGAAATGAATGAAAAGATTATTGTATTAGGACGTTCTTACTTGATCTGAAATTTGTCACGTCACCAGTGGCATGATCGGAAGAAAAATGTGACTAATGGTATGTTAAAACAAAATGAAATCTTTCCTTCTTAAAGATCATGTAAGGCTTGGAGGGTTTGCAGGTGTCTAACATTGAGTTCTGTTTTTGAATTCATAAATCGTCAGGTTTAAGTCTTCGTGTATGCATCTATGTGTGTGTGCCTGTATATACTATATATAAATACATACTCAGACGCCCATATACATGCAAGCACACAGATATACATACATACATACATACGTACATACATACATACATACATACATACATACACACATACGTACATACATACATACATACGTACGTACATACATACATACATATATACATACATACATACGTACATACATGCATACATACATACATACGTAAATACATATATAATACATACGTATGTACAAATACTTACATACACACATATACATAACAGGTTAGTTGGGACACGACGATCCCGGTTCTTACGTCGGAAGCACTTCTACGGTCAGTAGTTACATATAAATTGGGAGAAATTCCCTAATAAAACTGCTGCGGCAATTACCTGAAGATCCACAAATTATTTATTTGTTATGGGTAGAAAGATAGATAAATATCACTACATACATACATACACACGACTGCGCGCACACACACATATATAAGTTGTTTGTACATCTACCTGTTAATCTTTCTGTTTGTATGTATGTATGTATGTATGCATGTATGTAGATCTTAGCTCTTAGATCTTCCAGTGTTGTCTGCACAACGGGCAACGAGCCTTCTCCAAAGATCTCGATTACTCGCATTCCTCCTGGTTCCAATCAAGCCACCTCCCACCACTGTCATATCGTTTCATATCGTACTGCGCCAGTTCATCATTGGTCGTCTTCCTCTCAGTTTTATTCTTTCTTCTTGTTTTCGCACCGTCACGTCGGTAGCAAGTCTCTCTTGCAGTAATAGAAGCACATGCCCAGTAAAACGAATCAGCCGCTTAGTCACCATGTCCTGCAAGCTCCCCATGCCTGCTTTTCTCATTACCTCTTTGTTTCTCACTCTGTCCTAGTGAGAGGTGCCGAAAATTGAACGTGGGTAGCGTCGATGGAACACGTCCAGCAATTGAGAGATCTTCACTGTCTGTCTTTCTCCAGGTTTCGCAGGTGTAGGTGGCTGATGGTATAACTTGATGAGTATAGCTGCAGCTTTATCATCTTACCAACGGTTTGCGAGTCTACGTATTGGACAAATGCGTTGGAATACTGCCATTGTTTTACCTATCCTGATTTTGACTTCAATTTCTGCACACCCTCGTTGGAAATACAGCTTCCGAGATATCTATACTTATCAACGTCCGATTTCATTTTGTCCGAGATTGACAGCTTATGCTTCAGCCAGATCTTCAACGCCAAAACCATCACTGCAATTTCAATATGGAATGTGTGGACATTATACCAAAGCAGAAAACTTAGTCAAGGGATTCGGAAATGCAGAATGACTATCTAGATATTCTAGGTATTTGGGAAATGCATTGGACAAGTGATGATCGCATAATATCAGACGGATTTACCATCCTTTATTCTGGCACGGAGCACCAACATATGTATGAGGTTTGGATTATTATATTGGACAAGTAGGTGACTGCAACATTGGTTGGCTGGAAGCCAATAAATGAGAGGGTTATAACAGCGCGTTTCCAAACCAGACGTGAAAGTTGCCGTAATTCAAGTCTATGCACCAGCTGATACTGAAACTGAAGGAGACGATAAGCAAGGTAACATTTATGACTCCTTCCAAGCGGTGCTGAATGAAATAGCGTGTTTATGTATGTAAGCCTCAAGGATTATCTTCGTTCTAAATGTTATTTATATAACATATTTATAATGTATTGATGCCATATATAACAGCTTGTCCATCTTATATATATATATATATATATATATATATATATATATATATATGTGTGTGTGTGTGTGTGTATATATATATATATATATATATATATTTCAAGGTTTTTAACTTTTAAATTCGTATATTTAAAAGAAATAGAAACTTCAAATTCGATATATCCAAGATCGATTTATTTACCACTCTCTCTCTCTCTCTCTCTCTCTCTCTCTCTATATATATATATATATATATATATATATATATATATATATATATATATATATATATATATATGTATATATAATAGAGCTTAGTGTAATTCGTATCTACATACCGAAGATTTCTTAAAATGGGATAGGTCCCACTAAAAATGATCTACTGAAAGACAAGAACTTACCCTTACTAAGTATACTAGTTTAGCTTTGCAGTAAATATTTATATACATACACACACACACACACACACACACACACACACACACACACATATATATATATATATATATATACACGATTGGGTGCTGAAAAGTTCCTGGCTTTGGGCAAAAGAAAATACAGGAGGATAAGTTAATTATGATTTTCTTCAACATATTCCCCTCTCAGATTGACGGACTTATTGCAGTGGTCCTTCACATTTTTTAGGCTCTATAAAAGAACTCAGAATGTTGGGCCTCCAACCAGGCCTTTCGCGATACTCTTAAAGCTAGGAACTTTTCAGCACCCTAAAGTGAACAAATTGATTACAGCGCAAAGTTTTATCTACTTGTGGCACAAAAAGGGATGGTGGGTAAAAACGATTCAGATCGATCTTAATTTTTCTGGATGGGAAATGATAAAACCTGGAGTGTTGCAATTTTTTTAAATTCCTTATAGTGAAGCTAAACTAGCATATTTAATAAAAGTAGATTCTTGTTTTTCAGCAAATCAGTTTTAGTGGAACCTATCCCATTTTAAGTAATCTTAGCTATGTAGATACAATATACTATAAGCTCTGTTACCAATCTTTTTCCGGTTTTTGTGTGACTAATGCTCTACATTTAACACTATATATTGTATATGTTTTTGTATGTATGTATGTATGTGTATGTTACTTGTGTGTGTGTGTGTGTGTGTGTGTGTGTGTGTGTGTGTGCGTGCGTGC
>NC_142929.1:54010194-54015194 GCF_046866305.1 Octopus bimaculoides | reverse complement strand
GTTCACTCATTCACGTAGATGTAACAGAACTGAGTGGATTCAATCGTTTCTTTGTGTTTCTTAGCTAAAATGCATTATTCTGCTTTACTCATTTTAACTCAATTCGTGATTAAGAACAGAGTATTCAAGGAAAGTTACCTGGGATACTTGATGGCTAAGCAGAGGCTTATATTCTAGTTGCTTCATGCTGTGTCTACAAAATACTTTCTTTTATCCTTTTTACTCGTTGCAGTCATTGGACTGACCCCTATACTTATTTTAAACCTGATACTTATTTTGTCTGTCTCTTTTACTGAACCGCTAACTTACGGATACATAAATAAACTTACTCAAGCTGTCAAGAGAAGAGAGAAAAGGCAGACATTCACACACAGAGAGCCGCATATGTACACACTGATACACACATACACACGCACACACATACACACACAAATAAGCACATATGTACACATTGATAAACACGCACACACACACACACACACACACACACACACACACACAGAAATGGATGGAGAATTACATGTTTTTAATCAGCTTACGCACTCTTCAGATAGATGAATTAATTCCATAATTCTGCGATGTAGTAATGATTCTCATATTTGATCCGCTAAGACTCAACAGACAGAAAGAAAGCAAGTACCACTATCAAAGTTATTACACAGCCTTATACTATATATATATATATATATGACAGAAGTAAATAGACGTACTTATAAACATAAAAAATTATTTAAATCTGAAATTATATATTCAAATTATCTATTAGTTATTATAATGTGAATATCTAATATTTAGTAGACATGCCCTTTGCATTTTTCAATGCAAGGATCCTATAAGGCATCTTACTGATCAGATGACGAATATTCTCTTGGGGAATTTCTTGCAAGTTTCATGCAGCAATCTCAAAAGGGTTCATATCTGGTGACTGGCTTGGTGGTTTGGCCATGGAAGTCTTTTAATGCTGTTCTTTTCCAACTAATCTTGGGTCTTTTTAGCCGTGTAGCAAGGAGCCCCATCTTCCATAAATAAAGATTCTTCTTTAATCATATCATCATTGGAGAAGATTGGAAGGAGTCTTTTCTGCAGTATGGACATATATTTATCTGAGTTTATGTTTCCATCCCACTCCACCAGCTCTGATTGACTATTGCTCCAAATTGCTCCCCAGACCATCGACGAATATCTGCCTTGTTTCATTGTTGGCAGCAATCTTTACATGTCAAATTCTTGATCACAGAGTTTCTGTACCTACACTCGACCACTATCAGATAATACAGCAAATCTATACTCATCAGAGAATATGATAGTGTACCAAAATGCAAGCGGCTACTCCATCATCTCACTGGCCCAATATTTTCTCCACTTGATATTGGCTGGTTGAAGAAGTGGCTTCCTTCTTGTTGCTCTGTCTTAGTAGCCAAGTTTGTGGAGATACCTGACAGCTGTTCTGCGACTGAAATCGACTTGTTCTGCTATGTCAGAGGCTTTGCAATAAGGATTATCTTCCACACTTCATTTAACAAACAAAGGGTCCTGTCAGAAGGCCCTGGTCGAACTGGACAAGTTGATGTGGGCTCCTTCCCCTCTCTGGTGAATTGCACTATCACTCTATTAACTGTAGAAAGTGGGATCCCCAAGGTTTTCTGCGATTTTACACTATGTTCACTTTCAGATTGACCCACAATCCCAGCCTCTTTGAAATTTAGACAGTTTGTATGTGGCATGATTAAACAGTCACATATAGAGCCTGAAACATAAAAATGTCCATTAAAAAAATATATAAACCTTTTCAAGTTACACGTAAAACAATGTTTTATGGCGTGTCTAATTATTTCTGTTATGTGTGTGTGTGTGTGTGTGTGTGTGTGTGTGTGTGTGTGTGTGTGTGTGTGTATACATATATACACACGACGGGATTCTTTCAGTTTCTCCTCTAATAAACCCTGTCAGTGAGGGTTTGGTAGATGGAAACCAAATCTACTCACAAGATTTGGCCGGTACAGTGCTATAGTAGACACATTCCCAAGTTGCCACGCAATTGGACTGAACTTGGAACTATGTGGTTGAGAAGCAAGCTTTTTGCTACACAGCCACGCCTGCACTTATGAATGTAGATATTGTGCACACGTGTTACTTTGTGCGCACGAATGATTGTGTCAATTTATCTAAATTGTTTACCGTAAAAACCCGATTTAAGAACAAGGTAGAAACTGTTGTTTGTTCAAAGGATTGGAACATACTCAGAAACAAGTTTTGGCTTTCTTTTGGTAGCAAATGATAAAAGAGTGACTAAGGCTACATTTAACCTGAATAATGTCCTTTTAATTTCCCAGCTGTTGCTACCACTATTAGCTGTTGCTATTGTAATAAGCCTAGCAATAGATAATGGTCACTATAAATTAATACATGTCATGCGAGAACTGAAACCGGCACCAGTTGTGTGACCTTCGATAGCTTACAAATTTTATAGAAGTTCTAAGTTTGAAAATGAATTGTTTTGTTATCTGTTAGATTAAAGCAAAAAGTTTTCCAAGAGTGAATGTCTGCATACGAGATATTCGGCCACCAAAAATTCTCACGTACAATCTACAACTAAATAGAATTAATGTAAATTTGCACCCATATAAGCAACGTATCTATGGAAGTCGAAAAATCTTTTTTGAAGCTTTCATAAGATACCGAACAATATACATATACAAAATGTGATTTTCTAACGCCTATTACACATAAAGAACCGCACGTTCTCTTTTCGTTACATAGGTACTCAATTATTTCTTTATTATTTTTACATCTATTTGATTGCCGATGCTTGTATTTCTTCTCTTTAACTAGTTAGCTTTCTTCTCACTTTCCTATCTAGTAAACAAATTTTTACCCATATAGCAACACATCTCACTATGAACCTATATTCTTCCCTAGCTATCTTGAAAAATAGCTTTTCTAAGGAGCTTAATTAATATTTACTTACTATATAATCATTCATTTATTTAGCTATCTATGTATCGAATTAAGTATGCAGTTGCCATATTCCCTACTTGTTCTCTGCTTCAACAAGGATGTTCCGTTTTACTAAATTCCGTCTTAAATTCCAACACGAGCGCTGACATGGTTGTGTGTTGAAGAAGCTCACTTTCCATCCACGTTGTTTCTATCTTCTACTATAGCCCCAGGTCAACCAATGCCTTGTGAGTGATTTTGATTGGCAGAAACTGTGTGTAAGCCCTTCGCGTGTATGTGTGTGTGTGTGTGTGCATATACATACAAACATGTGTCTACGAATGTGTGTCTGTGAACTCCCTTAAGTTGTTCCTTACAGAAACGCAGTGATGGGGGAAAAGAAATACGGCTTACCAATATTGACACACTGCATCCTGTAACCTATAGCAGAAGGCACATTAACCATTCAATGTCACTGTGTCCAGTGTGGTCTTCGACTAGATGAAGAGATCACATATCTGGAGTGTTGAGTGATCTCTGCTTGATCAACGCTATCAAAATAGTATAAGATTCCACAAATTAAGCTGTTCCTTATCGATCAGGAATTACACATCGATAAGGAACAGCTTAATTTGTGGAATCTTATACTATTTTGAAATGTCACAAGAAAATCCAATCTGACTGTAATGATAATCATTAGAGCAGTGATTCCTAACGTTTGGCATACGCTCCACCGGTGGGACCCATTACTCAACTGGTATTTATTTTTATCAACTCCCGAAAGGATGAAAGGCAAAGCTGACCTCGGTAGAATTTGAACTCAGACTGTAAAGACGGACGAAACACGGCTAAGCATTTTGCCCAGCGTGCTAACGATTCTGCCAGCTCGCCGCCCTACATTTTAACAATTCGCCGCATTAAGTTGTGATAAAATATCACAAATAAAGTTGTTTTTTTCTTCCCCAACCACTGGTAGGACACACATTTTTCTCGAAAGTTATAGTGGTGCCTGGGGGAAAATAAGTTGGGAAACATTGCATTAGAGTTCATTAGAGTTAATGACTCTTGCACATGAACAAATTCCTTATAGGAACAAATTCTTTGAAGGAACAAAGTCTATAAATAAATCCATGGCGATATATAATTAATTCGCGGGTATAGTAAGACTGCTAAAAGGATGTATTTATTATCAAATCTTAACATATCTACAAACACTATGCCCCTCCCTTAATCTTATTTACTCATGTAGTTATCTTGCAAAGAATTTTCAATCCGTCGCAACATCCAGGCAGCACTTACATATACTGTATATTAAATACATATATGAATAAATAATATATACAAACACACCTAAATATCTACACGCATATCATACATATACTTGTTCATACACACAGGCATCAGGACTCACATATATACATACAAAATTATGTATTATACTTACGTACCTATGTACAGATATAGAAACAAAAATACATAAAATGCACGCACTACAAAACGACAGCAAATAAATACATCACTGCAAACAACCATATTCACACGCTCTGGGAAATAGCTTCATTAACATTTTGCCATATATATAAGGTGGCGAGCTGGCAGAAACGTTAGCATGCCGGGTGAAATGCTTAGCGGCATTTCATCTGTCTTTACAGTCTGAGTTCAAATTCCGCCGAGGTCGACTTCGCCTTTCATCCTTTCGGGGTCGATAAATTAAGTACCAGTTGCGTACCTGGAGTCAATCTAATCGACTAGCCCCCTCCCGCAAAATTTCGGGCCCTGTGACTAGAGTAAAAAAGAATATTTTGCCATATATATATATATATATATCACATCATAATATTTATGAAGGAGTTCTGTTCCAATAAAACAGAAATCACCTTAGAATAACCATTTTTGATCTCAACAGGCAACCATTCAAAATGAGTTAGAAGTGAGGTTCGAGATGGCGTTTTTATAGTCGCACTGCATTAAGTTGCTGAAATTATCGTAGGTCAACATATAGAGGATTCCATGGCTCCAGGTATTTAGCGGATTGGAACAGTCGATAGTACCGAGATGGATAA
>NC_142929.1:54000194-54002694 GCF_046866305.1 Octopus bimaculoides | reverse complement strand
AAAATTATCTTATGAACTTCATTAGCTTATAGATGTTTCTGCAATAAGATGCAACAGACTCAAAGTTGAGTGCCTGAGTAACTCCTTATGGGTTCATTGGAACCTCATATATGAAGAATGTATAGGTCGATTGAGATTAATATTCCGTTGGAAGGATATAAATATACTGTTGCACGCAAGTTTTGTATCGAATACTTCTCATATTTGTTATAAACAGCGGATATTTATTTCCGTGTTTGTTTGTGTGTGAATGTGAATATATTTTATTCACAGCATTTTATTTATTTTGGAGTGAGAGAAGAAAGATAAAAAAAACAGAAAGCTAAAAACATCATCGTATATTCCCTCAGTCTGTAAAAGAAATTAATGAAGTCAGTTTGTGTATTTTCTGTTACGGTTTATTTACTTTGATCTTCGCGGAATCGGGGCTATTATTTATAGATTTATCTCGCTTCTCAGAAGCTGTGAGCAGTCGACATTTATCACACACACTCTCTGTGCTATATGCGAATGTTTTTAGATGCTTCTGTATGTTGTTTGGTGACTCTAAACGTTGTCTTTGACATGTTTCGCTACCGTAAAAAGTAAAAATAGAACGATCACCTGCTTGGAACAGTTTTGTCAGCTATCCAAATTTGGTTCTATTTGAGTAAATACCACGGTCTTGTCTTCAATGCCTTATATGTATTTAAGTATATGTGTGAATTTATGTCCGAGTTCACTTATGTATACTGAATGATTGTTTTAATTTTATTCTTATCTACCTACCTATCTATCTATCTATCTATCTATCTATCTATCTATCTATCTGTCTATCTGTCTATCTATCTATCTATCTATCTATCTATCTATCTATCTATCTGTCTGTCTGTCTGTCTCTTTATCAATATGTAACTATATATATATGAGTTCTCCCCCTCGTTCTCTCTCTCTCTCTCTCTCTCTCTCTCTCTCTCTCTCTCTACATACACACACGCATACATATATATGTAAGTATGATATATATGTCTATATATATAAAACTATGCAAACTCGAACACATACACATAACTACATTTATTTATCTATCTAAATGAATCCTTGAATTTATCGTAATGTATTTTATTTATACAATCGTGTGTTTTATTTTCTTACTCCCTTCGCTTTTTCCTATATAAACATATTCCTACATACACAAACATCTTCCAACACATACTGGCACATAAATATACATACACGCATACTCACCATACCACTAATCAACAGAACTTATTACTAACCATCTGAGAAATCAATGAGGAAGCGCCTACGTGCTCGCTTGACATATAGAAATAGCAGCGAAAAATCTGAACATCACCCACTTTTAAAAAAATAGAGTATAAGAGTGGACAAGCTAAGATATACTACGCATGAAAAAGATGTGAGGGTCAATGTATAGAATGCTTTTCATACGTATTTTTAATTAGTATTCATTAGGTGCTAATTCACAACAAAGAATATGTTAGCATACATGTGATTAATTAGCTATAAGTTGTTTGTTATTACTGGATCAGTTATCTTTTACTTGTTTCAGTCATCGAACTTCGCCCATGGTGGAGCACCGCTTTTCGTGGATTTTAGTCAAACGAATTGATCGCAGTAATTCTTTTTGAAGCCTAATACCTATTTCACACACACATACACACACAAACACACGTATGTGTGTGTGTATATAGGAAAATCAGAAATAATAAAAAACGGGGGGGGGGGGGGAATAAAAATCAATTAAAATCAGTGAATGTTTTAGATGGCGATCAGCGAAAGTTTCAGATGGAAAAGTAGGAGTGGGGCTGACGTTTTGAGCCTGGCTCTTCGTCGGAAGGAGGAAAAAAGCCATATATAGATGAGTTCAGCAAAAATTTAGATTCAGATGAATATGGTATTTAAGTTGAGGCACCAGAATTTAATACGGTATTATCCATACAATTTCAAAGTAAGGTGATTAAAATCAAAATAAGCAACAAGAATATCCAGAAGTAATGCAGTACGATCGTTTCATACATCTCCATTTAATTGAACAATGCAATTATTACATCAATTTAAAATGCAGAGCAATCCTCAGCTGCACAAAGACATAGAATTTAACCAAATTAGAATTTAATTTGCTTAACAGAACGCACAAGTCAGAAATGGTTTAAAAAATTCTATTCTGGAGATTTTTCACTCAAAGTTGACCAACGTTTTGGTCGACCTACTGAAGTCGATGGTGACCGAATCAAAACCATAATTGAATCTGATTGTCATATAACTGTGCGAGAGATTGCAGGGAGGTTAAATGCATCACACACAACAATTGAAAATCACTTAAAATGTCTTGGACTCGTTAAGAAGCTCGATATTTGGGTTCCGCATAAATTGAAAGATATTTGCGATATGCACCTGATGCGCAATGAAATCGAATTTCTTTTAAACGAATCATCACTGGTGATGAAAATGGATTGTCTACAATAACATCAATCGAAAACGATCATGCTCCAAGTGT
>NC_142929.1:53977694-53997694 GCF_046866305.1 Octopus bimaculoides | reverse complement strand
TACAGGAACAACAGAAACAGGAAGTAAGAGTGAGAGAAAGTTGTGGTGGAAGAGTACAGCAGGGTTCGCCACCATCCCCTGCCGGAGCCTCGTGCAGCTTTAAGTGTTTTTTGCTCAATAAACACTCACAACGCCCGGTCTGGGAATCGAAACCTCGATCCTATGACCGCGAGTTCACTGCCCTAACCATTGGGCCATTGCACCTCCACTCACAAGCATAGACAAGATAGTATTTAAAAAACTACACGGAAAGAAATACTGAATAAGGTGTTATTTTGTTGCTTTACTGAAAGAAGAAAAAAATGTCACCGTTTCTGTTGTTAGTTCTTTTCAAAGAAAATGATATGAATGGTATGAGTCATGGTATTTACCAGGAAATTTGTTACTATTTCGAAAGAAAGACTACTAAATTACATAAAATGCAAGTCTGTTTTGTAACTTGTAGGTATAATCGTGTGTGTGTTTGTGTGTGCGTGTCTAAACAAAAGTGATTTGTCTAAAACGCATTCGAACGAAAACAGCCTCCCACATTCATTGAATTTTCTGCTATTATAATGATAATATTAATACAAAGTAAGAGACATAAATGGAATCAGTGAGTTGTGGATCATGAATTTCTTTTCGACTACAATATAATTATAGTCAAAAATGTATTCACATCACTGAGATATAACTTATTCGTGGGTGAGCCTTCCATAGCCAGTGAGGCAGCAATAATTCATCTAGCTTATTTTTACTTTGGAAATATAACATCGTAAATCAAGACTTGGAGCAAAGTAAGGAAAAGGTTCAGCGAGATCAAATTCTATCTAATTGCGAATAAGTCTCGTTCATTTCTTTTTTTTTTTTTTTTTTTTTTTTGTATACAGATTGCTAATGTAGACGAAACTACAAAATGAATTTCTACAAGGACAGAGAAGGCCATTACTCAACCAATTGCCATTGATAAAGAAAGAGCTGAAATATCAAATAAAATCAAGTGATTCTGTCGTATCAAATCGTCGACCTGGGTATCGGAAAAAATACTTAGTAGTGTTTGTTCCTGGTGTTTTAGGTTCTGAGTTCAAATCATGCCGAGTTCAAGTCTACCTTTGATCTTTTCGGAGTACCAGTCAAATACTAACATTGATGGTATCGATTATCTCCTTCCCGTCAAAAACTGCTGACCTATATCAGAAACCATCGTTTGGCTATGATTTGGAATATTAGTGAGAGAGGCACCTACTTCGCCGAGGTTAAGAAACTATAAAACAAGGCGAACAAACAATTCCGAAAGAACTTCCAAAAGAAATTCTTATGTCTGTAACGAAACATAAACTTGAAAATAGTGAAGAACACTTGTGTGACTAGTTAGTTTACAGCAAAAAACAAAATGGCGTTTTATTGGGGAGGGCCTCTGTTTCCCGTATCATCTGATAGCAAACTTCCATATCAACATTGCTCGCTCTTTTTACTTGCCTGAAGTAAATTATAGGTGGACGAGATTCACAGAAAAGTTATCCGAACGTGGTACTAGTGTTGATCACAAACTGTCTTATGGCAAATAATGAAACTTGGAATTATGATTATCGTATAAACCATCTGCTGATAGCCGTTTGCTTCAAAGTGTTCGAGGTTAGCCAAATCGATGGAAGAAAATTTTGAAACATATATCACTGTACACACTATCTTCAAGATGAAGGCTTAACTTAGGAATAAAATCTACATTGTCCATAAAAAAGCGACATTTTCTTGGGGAGTTTAGAACAGATTGTTTATTACGATAAGATAATGAATAATCAAATTAAAAAGAAACGCATATAAGTTCAATATTTATCATCTGATAGTCAAAATTATCAAATTAAAAAAGTTAATCTAACAGAATGTGAATATCCAAAATATTTCAGAATAAATATGGATGCAGATTCTGATTCGTCACATACAAACTATATTGATATTACGATATATTTATAGACAATATGAAGTAAAGTTAAGACTTCTATATTTTGTAGATTGTAATAAAATGAAAGCTTGTGTGGCCAAATTAATGCTTGAAGGTTAAAAAGCAAACTATATTCCATTTGCTACTTATAATCAAGGCCCTACAAACGAGAATAACATGTCTGGCCGCTGTAGTGCTTCTATCTTCTTTCCTCTTTATCTTATAATTGTTTCAGTTATTGAGTTGCGGCCATGCTGTAGAATTTGAAGAATTTAGTCGAACAAATAAATCGACTTCAGGACTTATTTTTAAGTCCGGTCCTGAGTCTATCGGTCACTTTTGCCGAACTGCTAATTTACGTATCTATCTATCTATCTATCTATCTATCTATCTATCTATCTATCTATCTATCTATCTGTCTGTCTATTTGTCTATCTATCTATCTATCTATCTATCTATCTATCTATTTATCTATCTATCTATCTATCTATCTATCTATCTATCTATCTATCTATCTATCTGTCTGTCGGAGAGAACTGGGACGAGATAACGAGTAGGGTGGCCACTCTCTGCCGGCAATGGTCCGAGAGGAAGCTGTCCCTAAAAGGTCGGGCGGAGGTGGCGAACGCGTACATCGCGTCCGTCATCGAATACCGCCTGACCGTCGTGCCTTGTCCCGATCGCGTCATCACCGAAATGGAGCGCATCCTCTTCCGCTTCTTGTGGAAAGGAAGCGTTCCGATGGTGAGGCGATCCGTTTGTTGCCAACACCCGCTGAAAGGAGGGCTGGGCATGCCGTGGTTGATGATGCGCAGACATGCGCTGAGACTGCGACATCTCCGGCTCTACGTAGACGACGGTGAGCAGGTGTGGTCGCCGTTTGTGCGACGCGCTTTCCCGCAGCTCGTCTCCATGACCGAGCTGCAGTCGTGGATCAAAAAGAGGCCGAGGAATGGCGAATGGCACCGTGAGTGTCGCGTTGCTCTGCAACAACTTTGCCGTCCCGGGTCGACCTTGAGCGGCTGCATCACAACGAAGTCATTCTATAGGGGATTAGTGGAGGGCAGGTACGACGACGATCTCGGGGCGAACCTGGGCGTCGACGAGGAATACCTGACCCACCTGTTCAGGACGACTTTCGGGCCGGGACCTATGGACAACTTCCAGAGATCCCTGGCCTGGCAGTGTTACCGAGAGGCGCTACCCGTTCGGGATAAGCTCTATAGACACGGCTCGCGAAATGCGGCGCCGACCTGCCCGAGATGCGGTCAGAGCGATGAAACCGTTCTGCACGCACTCGTGCAGTGTCCAACCATTTCGGAGCTGTGGGCTTATGTCGAACGACTGCTGTCGCGTGTGGGACGAGTCGGTTTATCAACCGAGTCTATCGTCAATATCGTCACGCCTCCTTCCTTTAAACGGGAAGGAAGAGCTGTATTTATCGTACTTGTGGCTATGGCCAAAGAATGCATCTGGTGGACGCGTCTGAAAGGATTAGAGACAAATACTTTCCTCTCTGGTCAATCTCTCATCAACTTTTTCAAGTATCACTTGAAAAGGAAGGTGAGAGTAGAGAGGCAAGTGTTGTCTAGCAAATGTTTCGAAAAAAGATGGATACATGTAGCAAGAATGGCACGTATAAATGACGAAGCCACCTTGACCATGATTCTATAAAACGTTTTAAAATTTTGTAAACAGAGAGTTACTCACGTTTCTTGCTTAAATAAAAGAAATTTTATTTAACAAACTGTGACGCTAAAGACCGAGGTTACCGTGGTCTTTTCGTAGGTTTTTCTTTCCACGGATAACCTCCCCATTTATTGGGAATTTTTTGTATTATTTCGTATTTTTTGTAAATACCCCAAACGTTTTGAGATGTTTTTTTTCATCGTTGTCCCCACTTTTGTTTTTTTTTCGACCCCCTCGAAAAGAAAAACTCTACATTTGTATTTTGTCCCCTCTGTGTTGAGCCCTGTGTGGCTAATAAAGAGACCTATCTATCTGTCTGTCTATTTGTCTATCTATCTATCTATCTATCTATCTATCTATCTGTCTGTCTGTCTGTCTCTCTATCTATCTATCTATCTATCTATCTATCTATCTATCTATCTATCTGTCTATTTGTCTATCTATCTATCTATCTATCTATCTATCTATCTATCTATCTATCTATCTGATCTGGACGGATGCTAGTCGCATCGGCTCGCAAGTAAGTTGGCCTTTTATATGTCAAAAATTTTGCAGTTTTAAAATATTTTTTGTGGAAGAGGTGTATAAGTCCATACACTTCGACCCTATTGGGTTTTTGTAATAGGAAGTGGCTCCTTCTGGAGTTTATTTCCAAAAGTTTTTGATTTTTCTCCGGCTTATTTGCCATATTTCGTAAAAGAAATATGGCTAGGCCTTCACACGTCGATTTGCCTCTAACAGCAGGCAAGGAGACTGACCAACAAGTCGTTCCGCATGAACGAACACAAGACGTAGAGACCAGGAATGCTGCGTTTACTACTACTGCGTTCACCACCTCCACTACCACCATTACGACCGCCACCAACGACAACAAAACCAAAACCACTACTGCCACCGACATCGCAGCCACCACTACCACCAAGAACAACAATAACAAAAAGAACAACAACAACTCCACTCCTCTTTTGTTCCTTTCACCACAGACAACGGAAGGAGAGAAAGAGAAGAGCATGATGGCCAAACAATTTGCTCAAATACGCCTGAACGCCGAAGAAAATTATGAAAAAAATTTCCCGCCACTTCGTAACTCATATGAAGGTCAGAGGAGTACACAAGAAGAAGGTCACCCATCTGCTACAACAACAACACCTGCCAGCATCACAACCGCCAACAACAACACTAATACAGCAACAGTCACCTCTGCCATCAACACCAGCACCACCACCAACAACAACAATAACAAGATCAAAACAAACTTCGCCGAGGCGATAAAGGAAAAGACGACGGTAGTATCTTTTACTGCACAGCAGATAAAAGATACAAAGGCTTTACTTACGAAAGAAAATGACGAGGTGCGGATCAACATACCACAAGACATTTTAGAAGACACAAACAAAAAGACCATTATTTATAAAATTTTAAACTCAAAAACAAAAAAAAACAGAAAAAGCAAGCACGGAAAAGATCGAGAAATGCTTGAGATCTGTATGGCAATATAAGGATTATGTAACTTGGTGGCATAAATTTGCCCATGTGCAAGTTATTTTTCAAAGTGAAGAGTTAGCGAAACGATTCTCAACGCTAACTCTTAAGACAGAAGAGTTAACAATGATACCGAGTTACCTTGGTCAGAGGGTAACAAGGGTTATCATAAAAAATATTCCTCCCACGGTAGACACACTATGGATAACATCAGCCGTATGTGTCGATATGGAGGAAGTTGATATATTGCAAATTATATCTCCATATTACCCAGGAGTCACTAAATAAAATACCGACCTACATAAAGTTACCATCAACGCAAAGGCTGTATGTAGTGGTGGAAGGCAGACGACCACGCTGTTACATATGTGGCAATGAAGCTCACTTCCAAAAGGACTGCAATTCTGCCGCGAAACAACAGCAACAACAACAACAACAGCCACGGGAAAACCAAAAACCCAAAACACCAGCATTATTACCCACACCACCGTATGCACAACTGATCAAGCAGCTATATGCGAAAACGAAAGAACGGCAACAACGAACAAACCAACCCAACCAAACAACACCACCACCTGAGTCAAAAACAGAAACAACACCACCAACAACAACTAAAGACAGACCAACACCAACACCAAGAACAACAACCAAGAAGACAACCACTGAGAACGAAGAAAAGACCAATACTACTCCCAATTCCCCAACAACACACACACCACACACACCACACACCACAACACCATCGACAAACACAAATAGAACCAAATGCTTTGCCTTTACCCCCTTCTGATTCGTCAGACATTTCGTCTAACGATGAAAGTTCTACAGAATGGCAAATAGCCACAGGAAGTAAAAGAAAAAGATCAAAAACAACCCCAAAATTAAATGCATGCAAAGCAGGGAAATATGTAACCGCTGAAAGCCCCTTGCACAAACAAACCAGCACCAACATCACAAAAACACACACAATGCTATCAGCAATAGACACAACAAACACAAAATTAATGGACTACATCATATCGCAAACAAACATTTCTGAAGATAATTATAAGCTTAACAATCATCCACGCACTACACCACCGAAACACATCAAAATAGTTCACATCACACAAACGCAGCACCACACACTCAAAACCCTCTTTCCAAATGCGGTTGGGGGGTTCCAAAAATATTTATCAAAGAAACTCTTCAAAAACCTCATCCATGATACTTCAAAAGAAGAGGAAGCTAAAACTTTCGAAACGAGTAAGTAACCTTCTCTCTTGTCTCTTTTACTGTCGTGTATGAAACACAAATTTCGACTTCAACTATGCTTAAATTAGGTTGTGTAAATGTACGTGGCTTGGCGTCAGCTTGGAAGCAAGGTTACCTTCTAAATGACATCAAGTCACAGAACATAGAAATCATGGCTATCAGTGAAACCAGACTCAGTAACCCGCGGGCCCTCAAGTCCATGTTTGGTGGACATTTCGACATTTATTTTTCTCCCTGTCTGCCAAACATGGGTGGTGGTGGTACCGCGGTGCTTTTTCGGAAGAGTCTGAACCTAAAAGTAAGGCCAATATTCCTAGACCCGGAGGGTAGGCTGGTTGTCTTGGACGTCGATGGCACAAACGGGTGTGCTTTCCGTCTGGTGGCAGTGTATGCACCGTCCTTAACGGGTCGGGCGGATTTCCTTAGACGTCTAGAGGTTTTCCTGGGAACGTCACGACCTTTACTGTTAGTAGGGGACTGGAACGCTACCTTGGACACGCATATAGACTATGTGGGAGTGGATAGGAGTAGAAGGGGATGTAAGTGCCTCAAAGACCTGCTCAGACGTTTCCATTTGTCTGACAGGTTCCGACTCGACCATCCGAACGTGCCAACGTGGACTTGGACAAACCGCGTCGGATCGTCGAGATCGTATCTAGATAGAGTTCTATGTAGGACAGCGGATAGAGATAGTGTAGGATGTCCACAATTTAAAATAGTCAGCTACACAGATCACAAGTTTGTGACGTGTACGCTCGACTTAGATAAGACACATAGGCAGGGTCCCGGTTACTGGAAACTGAACGCTTCGCTCTTAGCGCGGCAGGTTTACAGGAACCGGATTAGCGAATTAATTAAGAGGGCGTTAACAGGAGCCATCGTTAACAACCGCTGGTGGTTTGCCCTGAAAATGGCAATCAAATCGGAATCTATTAGGTTTAGTAAAGAACTAGCGATAGATCGAAATAGAGTAGAGGGAGACTTAGTTAAGAAACTAGAAGAGGCACTTACAACTGGCAGCGCAACCAACGTTTTGGCTGCGAGGATGGCCCTCGATCAACACCTCAACGCCAAACACGGAGGTTGCGTCGTCAGAGCTAAAATGCGTGCCTTAAGGAACGAAGGGATCGAAGCTGCGCGAGAAGCCCGGGTGGCGGAGGCGCAACGCGGTAACAGAGCCACCATTCGGTCTCTAATCGATGAACAGGGATGTAGTCTGCTCGAACCCGAAAGGATGTGTGGGGCCTTTCAACAGCACTTTGCTCGACTGTTCGGTGCGAGCGGTGAGTCGGAACGCAGGATGGACTTCACTGCCTACCTGACCGGCCTGCCGCGGCTCTCGGCGGGAGAGGCAGAGTGTTGTGAGGGTCCCATCACAGCTGCTGAAGTAAGGGATGCTATGGCGGGCTGCGCGAGGGATAAGTCACCTGGATTGGATGGTCTACCCTACGAGCTGTATTGTCAAATGCCAGACTTGTTTGGCGACCTCTTGGCATCAGTCTACTGCAACTGGCAACAAAACGGGAGAATTCCCGGTTTCGTGAGCCGAGGTGCAGTGACATTGCTGAAGAAAGACCCAAACAAGGGGAATTTTATAGATAATTTCAGGCCCATCACTCTGCTCAACGCAGATTTGAAAATTTTGGCCAAAGTAATAGCCGAAAGGTTGGCGCTTGTCATCGTTAAACTGGTCGACAGGGCGCAAACATGCGCCGTGCCGGGCAGAAGTATCCATGACAACCTCCACCTCATGCGCTACATCATGGACAGGGTAGTTAAGGATCCTGGCATGGGTGGGGCGCTGATCAATTTAGATCAATCTAAAGCCTTCGATAGGGTCGACCATCGATACCTAGCGGCCGTCCTCAGGGCAGCTGGCTTTGGTCCCGTCTTCCGCGGTTGGATCGCTGCCTTGTATAGCGGC
The DNA here is from genome assembly GCF_046866305.1 of Octopus bimaculoides. Taxonomy (NCBI): domain Eukaryota; kingdom Metazoa; phylum Mollusca; class Cephalopoda; order Octopoda; family Octopodidae; genus Octopus; species Octopus bimaculoides. Next base: position 53,989,424 of record NC_142929.1, on the reverse strand, counting down.
ATCCGATCGGTAATACGGGTAAACGGTCACCTGTCAAAACCGTTCGACATCACGTGTTCGGTCCGTCAGGGATGTCCCCTGTCGGCGTTTCTGTATGTATTGACGATCGAACCACTACTGCGGAAGCTGGCGACACTGAGGGGTATCCCACGAGAGCTGGGTTGCGGGACGAGCGTGTCTGCATATGCGGACGATGTCACCGTCATAGTGTCGAGCGAAAAGCACGTCGAGATGCTAGGCGAGACACTTAAACAATACGAAACGGTGACAGGAGCAAAAATTAACCCGGAAAAGTCAGTGGGTTTGTTACTCGGCACCTGGAGAAGCAAGCCCATACCGTCCAACAGTGACTCCGTAGTGGGACGCTGGACGGACGGACCGGTTAAACTGCTCGGGGTCTGGTTCAGTCCGGACCTCCAAATGGATAAGAACTGGGACGAGATCACCAGTAGAGTGATCAAACTCAGCCAAACATGGGCTGAGAGAAAGTTATCTCTAAAAGGCCGGGCGGAGGTGGCTAATGTGTATATCGCATCAGTCATCGATTACCGCCTGACCGTCGTGCCTTGTCCCGATGCCACCATCACGAAACTAGAACGCATACTTTTCCGCTTTCTGTGGAAGGGTGGCGTTCCGATGGTGAGGCGATCCATTTGCTGTCAACAACCGTTACGTGGAGGACTGGGGATGCCGTGGTTAATGATGCGCAGACATGCGCTGAGACTGCGGCATCTCTGGAACTTCATTGACGACGGTGAACAGGTGTGGGCGCCGTTTGTGAGGCACGCCTTCCCGCAGCTCGTCTCACTTACCGAACTGCAAACATGGATCAGGAAGAGACCGAAACTGGGCGATTGGCACCGCGAGTGTCGCCAAGCTCTACAACAGCTCTGCCGTCCGGGATCAAACTTGTGCAACTTCCAAACGACCAATGCGTTCTATAGAGGACTAGTGGAGGGGAGGTCTGACGACACTCTCGGGGCAAACCTGGGTGTCGACGAGAAATTCCTAACCCGCCTTTTCAAGACGACGTTCGGGCCGGGGCCTATGGATAATTTCCAGAGATCCCTGGCTTGGCAATGCTATCGAGACGCACTACCAGTTCGAGAGAAGATCTACAGACACGGTTCGAAAACCACCGGACCGACCTGCCCGAGATGCGGTCAGAGCGACGAAACCGTTCTGCACGCACTCGTGCAGTGTCCAGATATTTCAGAGCTGTGGACCTTCGTCGAACGGCTGTTGTCGCGTGTGGGACGAGCCCACTTATCAGCCGAGTCTATCGTGAATATTGTTCCGCCACCTTCCTTTAAACGGGAAGGAAAAACGGTTTTTGTAACACTGATAGCTATGGCAAAAGAATGCGTGTGGTGGACGCGTTTGAAAGGTCTACAAACAAACACTTTCCTCTCTGGTCAGTCCCTCGTCAACTTTTTCAAGTACCACTTGAAAAGGAGGATGAGGATAGAGAGGAAGGTGTTGTCGAATGAAAGTTTCAATAAAAAATGGGTAAATGTGGCAAGAATGGTAAGAATGAAAGACGACACCATTTTAAGCATAGACTTGTAACAAAAAGAGACAAAAAGAGAGAAGGTACTTACTTTCATGTACCTTTTAAAAAAAAAGCCTGAGGTGACCGTGGTTTTTTCCGTAGGCTTTTCTCTCCACGGATAAACCTAATCTGTTCCCCGTTTTTTACATCGACTGTGATACACGATCCCTATTGATCGCCCTCCCCACGTTTTTTTTTTTTTCTTCCCGTGATCCCTTTTGATCCAAATTATCCCCCCCCCCCCAAGAAAAGCTCTACTTTGTAATTTGTCCATTTTCTGTATTTAGCCCTGTGTGGCTATAATAAAAAGATATCTATCTATCTATCTATCTTGGCCAAGGTGTTAGCCAAGCGGTTGGCGCTTGTCATCGAGAAACTGATCGGCAAGGCGCAAACGTGCGCGGTGCCGGGCAGGAGCATCCATGACAACCTCCATCTGATGCGCTACATCATAGAGAGGGTAGTTAAGGAACCTGGCATGGGTGGGGCCCTGATCAATTTAGATCAATCGAAAGCTTTCGATAGGGTAGACCATCAATACTTGGAGGCTGTCCTCATAGCAGCCGGCTTCGGTCCCATTTTCCGCGGCTGGATGGCTGCCTTGTACAGAGGCATCCGTTCGGTAGTTCGCGTCAATGGGCATCTATCAAGACCCTTCGACATTGCACGTTCGGTCCGTCAGGGATGCCCCCTCTCGTCGCTTCTGTACGTGTTGACTCTCGAGCCACTACTGCGGAAGCTGGCGACACTGAGGGGCATCCCGCGAGAGTTGGGATGCGGGACGAGCGTGTCGGCATACGCGGACGACGTCACCGTCATAGTGTCTAGCCAAAAGCACATCGAGCTTGTCGGCGAGACACTGAGAGACTACGAAGCGGTAACGGGAGAGAAAATCAACCGGGATAAGTCAGTGGGCTTGCGGCTCGGCACCTGGAGAAGCAACCCCATGCCGTCAAGTAGCGCCTCCGTCGTGGGACGTTGGACTGACGGTCCGGTTGAGATGCTCGGGGTCTGGTTTGGTCCAGACCTCCAAACGGAGAAGAACTGGGACGAGATAACGAGAAGGGTGGCCACTCTAGCCCGGCAATGGGCCGAGAGGAAGCTTTCCCTGAAAGGTCGGGCGGAGGTGGCGAACACGTACATCGCGTCCGTCATCTACTACCGCCTGACTATCGTTCCTTGTCCCGACCCTACCATCACCAAACTGGAGCGCATCCTCTTCCGCTTCTTGTGGAAAGGAAGCGTTCCGATGGTTAGGCGATCCGTTTGCTGCCAACACCCGTTAAAAGGAGGACTGGGCATGCCGTGGTTGATGATGCGCAGACACGCGCTGAGACTGCGACATCTCCGGCTCTACGTAGACAGCGGTGAACAGGTGTGGTCACCGTTTGTGCGGCGCGCTTTCCCGCAGCTCGTCTCCATGACCGAACTGCAGTCATGGATCAAGAAGAGGCCGACGAAGGGCGAATGGCACCGCGAGTGTCGCGCTGCTCTTCGGCAACTCCAACAACCCGGGTCAACCTTGAGCGACTGCATCACAACTAACGCATTCTATAGTGGATTAGTGGAGGGAAGGTACGACGACGATCTCGGGGCGAACCTGGGCGTCGACGAGGAATACCTGACCCGCCTGTTTAAGACGACCTTCGGGCCGGGACCTATGGACAACTTCCAGAGATCCCTGGCCTGGCAGTGCTATCGAGAAGCACTACCCGTTCGGGATAAGCTCTACAGGCATAGCTCGAGAAACACGGGGCCGACCTGTCCGAGATGCCGGCAGAGCGACGAAACCGTTCTGCACGCACTCGTACAGTGTCCCACCATTTCCGAGCTGTGGGCTTACGTCGAACAACTGCTATCGCGTGTGGGACGAGTCGGTCTATCAGCCGAGTCTATCGTGAATATTGTCGCGCCTCCTTCCTTTAAACGGGAAGGAAGAGCTATTTTCATCGTACTTGTGGCTATGGCGAAAGAATGTGTATGGTGGACGCGTCTGAAAGGTCTAGAGACAAAAACTTTCCTCTCTGGGCAATCTCTCATCAACTTCTTCAAGTATCACCTGAAGAGGAAGTTGAGAGTAGAAAGGGAAGTCTTGTCTAGTGAATGCTTCAAAAAAAGATGGGTGAATGTAGCAAGGATGGCACGTGTGAACGACGGAGCCATCTTGAGCATAACCCTATGAACAAGAAAAAAAAATAAAACAAAAAGGCAAAAGAGAGTCACTTACTGTTATAGTTTCTTCAATGAGAATATTGACCAAGGTTACCGTGGTCTTTTCCGTAGGCTTTTCCTTCCACGGCTAAACCTAAACTGTCCTCCCCTCTTTTTACACGAGAACATTACTGTGTGATACACGATCCCTATTGATCGGCCTTTCCTTTTCTTTCTTTTTTTTTCGATCCCTTTTGATCGAACTCCCCCTTTTTCCCTTCCTACGATCCCTTTTGATCGACACCACCAATTTTTTTTTTTTTTTTTTTTTCCTTCCTTCCCCCTCCCAAAAAGAAAAGCTCTACATTGTATTTGTCCCATCTTCGTTGAGCCCTGTGTGGCTAATAAAAGAAATGTATCTATCTATCTGTCTGTCTATTTGTCTATCTATCTATCTATCTATCTATCTATCTATCTATCTATCTATCTATCTATCTATCTGTCTGTCTATTTGTCTATCTATCTATCTATCTATCTATCTATCTATCTATACACACACAGACACACACACATATATATATATATATATATATATATAATATCTATGAATATATAATATAGGACAATCAGTAAGTTGTCATAATAATACTCAGAGTTTCAAATACCGGAGCGTGTCTTAATAACTGATGACATGCTTGTCTTAATAACTGATGAAAATGCATAGAAGCTTTTAGCTCCGGTATTTGAAACTCTGATATCTCTCCTACTGATTATCACTTATTTAAGCATTTTGAGCTTTTTATACGCAATAAACCATTCTTAAATAAAGAAGAGGTAATTGAAACATTCGGAAGTTTATTACAGCAAAAGATAAACGTTGGGTAAACGTCATAAATGAACATGGATCATACTTTGATTAAATGAATCAGTTTCCTAACACTTCTGAAACATTTTATTGTTACCTTTGAAATGCAACATTTCATGCGTGACAACCTAATACACGCACACACACACACACATACATATGTATGTATATATGTATATGTATATATGTGCGTGTATGCGTGTGTATTTACTTGTTTCAGTCATTTGACTGCGGCCATACTGGACCAGAACCTTTATCATATATATATATATATATCATATGCACGATGGGTTTCCTATCATATGCACGATGCAGTTTCCTTCTACCAAATTTATTCACAAGGCATTAGTCGGCACGGGACTATAGCAGAATGTACTTGCCCAGGTGCCATGTACTGGGACTGAACCGAAAACCAGTGGTTGTAAAGCGAGCATTTTAGCCATATAACCATGCCTGCGCAGTATGAAGTTATTCTATGTCGTTCCAACCCATTTACTGTATTTTCTCAGTGTACCTGTCATGTCTCGTAATATGGTGTTAAGTGAAGCAAAAGGTTAAAAATGAAGTTACTTCTCAATTGGGATTTATTCACAATTTCTATTTCATATCTAGTAGTAGCCCATCAACGTTGACAAATTTTATTTTTGTTATTCGAAAGATTAGAAAAAATAAATTCACCTGTAATTAATACAGTAAATGTAATATTTTTGATTTGGTTAAGTAAAACGTTTTATAATGTTTTGATTTGATGATACTACAACATTTTTATATATATTAACCACATTTGTGTATGTGTGAGTGTCTATGTTTGTTTGTGTGATTTTAGTCAACAAAACCAACCATTGTATTTCCATAAGGATGCTTATTGTGTTCCCAATGAATTTTGTGCGACTGTAACAAAGTCATAAAACTGATTCATAAAAATATTTACAAAGATATAAAACCAAACAAGCTTACGTAAAAGTTCTTAAACGACCCATTGCTGGTTTGATGATATTCAGAAATGAATGACGTATATATTTAAATACCAAACATAGCAATTATTTTTTTATAGACACCCCACTTGTATCATGGCGCTGTCGTATGATGTTTGCTTCCCAACCACATGGTTTCGAGTTCCGTATCTCTGCGTGGCACCTTGTATGAGTGTCTTTTACAATAGCCCAGAATAACCAAAGTCTTGTGAGCGAGCGGAATTGCTAGACGGAAACTGAAAGAAGCCCACTCCCCGAGTTTATACACACACACACACACACACACACACACACACACACGCGAAAAATTATAACTGCCATTAAATGTGAATAGGGTGTTAGAACACCTACATTGCTACAAATAAGAACTAAAGAGTACTGACACTGTAGTTAAAGCGCATAATTGCATGTGTGTGTGTGTATATATATATATATATATATATATATATATATATATGTGTGTGTGTGTGTGTGTGTGTGTGTGGGTGTGTGTGGATATATATATATATATATATATATATATATATATATCAGAGATGTATTTGCCTAGCAAATGCTTTGAACTGAGACCGAGTGTTGAAATTGAACCAATTACTTACGTAAAACACACTTTAGCCATTCAAAAACACAAAGACCGTCAACTTCACTTAAACATTTATTATTTGGTGTCCACTGAGTTGCAGTAGAACCGCGTCAGTGACCATGTCGCAATTGGTGCGAAGAAAATGTTGATACTAAATGTTTTATTGACGTTAACAGCCTTTGTGGCTTATATGTGCTTTCCAAACTGCAACGGTTAGAGATTAATACATATATACATACATACATACATACATACATACATATCATTTAAGTATATATGATCTTTCCTAGGTATGCAAAATATAGACATGAGGATACATACAGAAAACAAAACATACAAATCTGCTTTTTATAACCCACGCTTACGCTTCTTTGTTTGCTCTCTCCTTCACATTTATATATATATATATATATATATATATATATATATATACATATATATATATATATATATATATATATATATATATATATATATATATATATATATATATATATATATATATATATATATATATATAGAGAGAGAGAGAGAGAGAGAGAGAGATAGATAGATAGATAGATTTTTTTATTTTACTCTTTTTAGCCATTAGCCATGCGGCTGCACTTCATCTCGGGCTGTTGGTTCATCCGGTATTGTGGAGAAGAGGATGTCTAGTTCTTTTTTGAAGACATCTACTTCCACCTTATGCAGATTTCTTCATTTTTGTGGCAGGGCATTGACGAGCTTTGGGTCTTTGAGCCCTAGAGTATTGCAGTACCTGGTCCTGACTTTAGATAGAGTGGATGGTACCTTTGGTACAATATAATAGCGGCCTGTTCTGGTATTTGTATAACACTCAATGCCGAAATTAGGTACTAGCCCTTCTAGAATTTTCCATGTGTAGATTATTACATATCTCTCACAACTTTGCTCCAAGGAGTAAAGTTGCAGTTTTCTCAGCCTATCTCTGTAGCTCATCCGCCACACTGTTTCAATCTCTTTATTGTATTCACGTTGGACTTCTTCAAGCTCCGCTGTTAGTTTGGCACTATGCAGTAACCATAACTGGGACTATGTTGTTAGTTTGGCACTATGCGGTGACCATAACCCAAGCGGTTGAGAACAAAGATTCTCCACAGGGCCAACATAGTTTCTTGCTTTCTTGTATTGAAGGACCTCAGTATCCATCCTGCTAGTTATCTGTACTTTGGTGCCATCTTGGTAATGTGCATAATGAGCACTAAACAAAAAACATTTTCTTCATCCAGTTTAATTCAAATACCCTACTGAAACTACACTGACAAAATTGCATGGTTGCATCTGCAACAGTGTACAATCGCTTTAGTGGAAACATGTGTAGGTCATGGTAGTATGCTGTAAACAACTGTAAAATAAATCATCGATGTGCAAATCTCCATTCTCCTGCAGAAGGTGCCACGCAGTGAGATAAAAACCTATGAGATTGGCAGCAAACTTCTTGTCACACAGACACAATTGCTAATAATATTTAATCATAAATTTACAACAGGCATCGAATGCCTATGGAAGTCCACCAGAGTAAAATAATAATCGAAGGGGTTCATAGGTAACAACTCTTTCAGAAGGTCTCCTTGTTTAAGCTGGTGAATGCTGCCATAATTCTTGCCTTCAGTTCATCTTTGGTGCTACAGGGAGTTTTGTTGCTCTCTTGTTCAACTGCGCCCCACACATAATAATCAAGGGGTTGCAGTCTGGGGAGTTAGGTGGCCGGATGTTAGAGGTAATGTGCGTTACATAAATAATACGAACTTTGAGATTGGCAGTAAACTTCTTGCCACACAGCCACAATTGCTAATAATATTTAATCATAAATGTACAACAGGCATCGAATGCCTATGGAAGTCCACCAGAGTAAAATATTAATCGAAGGGGTTCATAGGTAACAAAAAAAAAAACAATTAAATAAAATAAATGTAGATAATTCAGAACTACTTATCTAAGCAAAGATAACGTGAGAGACTTTTCTTGCATTTTAGACCTTACTCAGAAGTAAAAAATATAATGCTTGTTTGTGATTTTTAATGTCTACAATAACTACAAGGATTTTATTGCTTACATTAATAACAACCACTAAGATGTAATCAGTTTTGTTGCAAATTAATTCTTAATAAAAATTCCTAATTGCAGATATATGTAATCGGTTCCAAATTTCAACATTTCTCTGGTCCTAATCAGATTCAATCTATCACTATCCATGTAGAATTCTTTAAATGTTGCGACGCATATCAAATTACCATTAGGTAAATTACTATAATTCACCTCTCATCTCTCTCTCTCTCTCTCTCTCTCTCTCTCTCTCTCTCTCTCTCTCTCTCTCTCTCTCTCTCCCTCGCTCTCTCTCTCTCTCCTATCTCTCTCTCTCTCTCTCTCTCTCTCTCTCTCTCTCTCTCTCTCTCTCTCTCTATCTATCTCTAAATATATATATCAGGTTGAATAAAAAGTAAGCAACGCTTTTGAACCATGAAGAATTTGTGTCGGATTTTTGCAGAGTTTTGAATTTTTGTTAAACATTTTTCTGCAATACAAACTCGCGCAAATCCATCAATGAATTAACATTGATTTTTTTCATCTTTGTTACAATCATTTCAGACCGAGTTCATCGTGAATTTTGTTCGTGCGAAAGGTTAGTTTAAGTTATATTTGTTATTAATTGTTGTGTCTTAAGACACTTGTTTTAGCTGCTTTACGACAGTTTTGTTAACACGGTCCCCCTTGTTTGAAGGGGGAAGCGCTGTTAAAATGGGGAAAATTAGCTACTCAGACTTGCTGGTTTCAACTACTATAACTTCTTAAAACCCAGAAAAATCATTACTGCAGAAACATGTTTCCATGAAATTGCCAAAATGAACGAAAAACTATTACTCCTCTGCCCCAGACTGGTCAACAGAAGAGGGCCAATCATTCTACATGACAATGCTTGACCACACGTTTCATTAATGGCGCCCTAGAAGTTGAGAAAACTTGGCTACGAAGTTCTTCCTCATCCAGCCTTTTCCTCAGAGCTTTCTGTTACCAACTATCACTTGTTTAAAACACCTTGATAGTTCCCTGCGAGAGAATGAGTTCAAAAATCAAACCGATGCTGAGGGTGCGTTCAAAGAGTTTATCAGCTCCAGAACTCCAGATTTCTATGTTACCGGAATAAAGAAACTTGTAACTCGTTGGCAAAAATGTGTTGATTGTAATGGTACCAACTTTGATGAATAAAATTTCCGCATTGTTGAAATATGTTATGATGAATTTCATGTTTCAAAACGCTGCTTACTTTTTACTCAGCCTTATATATATATATATATATATATATATATACATATATCTTTTATCTTTTAATCGTTTTAGTCATTAGACTGCTACCATTTTGGGGCACCGCCTTGAATTATTTTTAAGTCTGGTACTTATTCTTTTTACCGAACTGATAAGTTACGGGGATGCAAACACACCAACACCGGTTTTCAAACGGTGGTGATGAAGGCACAAACTCTGACAGAAAGACACACACATGCGCGCGCACGCACACACACACACACACACACACACACACACACACACACACACACATACATATATGTACGACTGGGTTCATTCAGTTTCCGTGTACCAAATCCATTCACAAGGTTTTGAACAGCCCGCTGCTCTAGTAGAAAACACTTGCCCAAGGTGTCACATAGTGGAACTGAACCCGGAACTATGTGGCTGGAAAGCATGCTTCTTACCACATAGCCATATATACATATACATACATGCATGCATGCATATATATATATATATATATATATATATATATATATATATATATATATATATATATATATATATATATATATATATATATATATATATATATATATATATATATATATATATATATATATATATTTGTGTGTGTAAGCATACGATTATGCCTAGAATCTTCTATGTGTGAGAATGTGTACAAACATATACATGTATACGCACATACTCGTTATCCAGCGAAAATATTCCAATTACCGATCCGACAAGCCTTATATCTTTACATGGAATTATGAAATTATATATATGCGTATATATTTGGCACCGTGCACATTCGCACAGAAATTTAAATTTTCTAATAACGGCAAAATGTCTGACATGTTGAGGAGGCGGGGTGGGGTGGGAGGGCTAGTCGATTACATTGATCCTAGTGCTTGACTGGTATTTTTTGTTTTACCGATCCCAAAAGAATAAAAAGCAAATTTGACCTCGGCGAGATTTGAGCTCAGAACATAAAGAGCCGGAAGAAATGGTGCCGAGCATTTGTCCCGACACGAAAGTGACTCTACCAGATAGCAATTCTACATAAACATATAAACATAGGGGAAGTGTAAAATGTTTTAAAAGAAGCGAAATAGAGTGTTAGATTGATGAATATAAAGATAGCGGTATGATATGGATTTATTTATACTTATAATCAGGTCATCTAAAAATTACATATTTCAAGTGCCATCAGGGTATCAGAATATTCTATTTTTCATGCAATTTATTTACCATCACGTCTCTTTTTTTTTATCCACTTTCACATAATTTATCTCTCATTCTCTCTGTGCCTTCCTGGCTATCTCATTTGCGTTTTGCTGTGTATTCGTACGTACGTATCTATCTATCTATCTACCTATCTATCTACCATCTATCTGGTGCCTGTCTCACAACACACGCATGCACACACACACACACACACACATACACACACACAAACACACACACACACACAAAGCACAAAACACACTAACAGGCACATATATACGCATCAACATTCATTCACCCCTACCCCATGTATTTGTGTATTCGTGTGTATGTGTATATCTATTTGTGTGTGTGTGTGTGCACGCGGACGTGTATGCGCCTACACACACATTTACACAAACACGTACTCGCACATATATATAAATAGTTGTGGTGGAGTTTTTGCAACTGATTTAATTTGAATTTGTATTCTGCGATTAAAACACATCGCCCTTTATATTTAACTTTATGTTTGTATATGCGCACACACGTGTATGTAGGTATGTATGCAAGTCTAAATACACATATACGTGAAGGCGTGTGGCCAAGCGTTTAGAGAAGATGAGACGCCTTATTCCTGGTTGATCCAATTTTCTCACCTGAAAATGAGTTTTCTCTGGTACAGAACGGCTGCACCCAGACTAGTAGCATGTTTAAATGGCAAGTAAATTTGATGTCTGTGGCACACTATGTTGTTGTTGGCACTCCGTCGCTTACGACGTCGAGGGTTCCAGTCGATCCGATCAACGGAACAGCCTACTCGTGAAATTAACGTGCAAGTGGCTGAGCACTCCACAGACACGTGTACCCTTAACGTAGTTCTCGGGGATATTCAGCGTGACACAGTGTGACAAGGCTGACCCTTTGAATTACAGGTACAACAGAAACAGGAAGAAAGAGTGAGAGAAAGTTGTGGTGGAAGAGTACAGCAGGATTCACCACCATCCCCTGCCGGAGCCGCGTGGAGCTTTAAGTGTTTTCGCTCAATAGACATTCACAACGCCTGGTCTGGGAATCGAAACCGCGATCCTATGACCGCGAGTCTGCTGCCCTAACCACTGGACCA
>NC_142929.1:53960194-53972694 GCF_046866305.1 Octopus bimaculoides | reverse complement strand
AAGAACTCCTGAATTTGTTGGTGAGATTCAGGCCATGATTGACCGCACCCTGTGTATACACGGTACGGTAAATAAATTGTCGTCTAAATTATGCAAAAATGATAAGAACACTGATATCTCATTTTAACAGATATATTTACCAAAATTACATTAAAATATCTTGAAATGCTAGAGAGCAAATTTATTCAATAAAATCGACATTGGTTTCAACCACAGTCTCCAGACGACTTCGGAATCTCCTGCAACTCTTCTGGACGGTCTTCTTGTTTAAGTTAGTGAATGCTGCCATAATCCTTGCCTTTAGTTCTTCTTTGGTGTTACAAGTAGTTTTGTTGGTCTCTCGCTCAACTGCGCCCCACACATAATAATCAAGAGGGTTGCAGTCTGAGGAGTTAGGTGGCCAGATGTTAGGGGTGATGTGGTCACCTAAATTGTCTAACAGCCATGATTGGGTTCTGCTTGTGTGGCACGGTGCAGAGTCTTGTTGCCAGACATAGGGTCTTCCAGCAGCCACCCTCTTCCCCCAGGGCACTACTACTTCCTCCAGGCATTTGATGTAGGCTTCTGTGTTGAGTCCGAGGCCGTGTGGGAGGATGAATAGTGGCATAACGTCGCCGTCACTAGTGATATCTCCAAACACCTTGATGTTGACTGGATGATTGATTTTTATAATTTTGGGTACATGTTTTGGGGACACAGCAAGCCAACGTTTTTTCTGTTCACTATCTGGAGTTTCCGGCGCGAATGCCAAGCAGTACAGCATGTCATTCCCAAATTTTGGGCAGAGTGAATTTCCTGATGGTACTGTTTTTTCTCACGGACGGTACCTAACGGACGCTACTACACTATGCAGTAGCTAAAATCAAAAACAAACAATGCATATGCGCGAAATTAAAAATATAAAATGGTGACAATTTACCCGTCGTACTCTGTATATACGAAGAGAAAGAAATTGTATAACAGTGTTCAGGTGCACTACAACTAAGAAAAGAAAGGAAGCATAGACGCTTTGAAGGATGGAGTGTCTCGACTACCAACGACTGATGCAGGTAGTTTATTCCATGCTTCAACAATTCTGAGTGTGATACAGTGTTTCCGAAATCATGGGTGCTGTATTGCTTTTTGATTTTGTAGGCATGTCCACAAGTGTTTGACATATGGAATTCAAAAAGGTGCGCGAAGTTGTTGGAAAGATGGTGCATGATCTTGTGTGTGTGTGTGTGTGTGTGTGTGTGTGTTTTTCCGACTATCAGCGAACGAGCTTGATAAAATAAGTACCAAGAAAATAACTACTTGAGTTGATTCGTTCGACTAAAATTCTTCTAAGTGCCACTTTTAACTATACATATGCAATATTAAGTAAATAATTTGCCTATATTAGAATTTATTGCTAGTTGCTGTTGTACAAATAAACTTAAAGGAAAGGTTATATTTAATGTAGTTGTCTTGCAGATGTGCCCGAGAAGAAACTTAATTTTAATATTAGTGTTACAGATTCTCGTATTTTGATGATTTAATATCTTATCAGCTAGACAACAAAAAATACCACTTTTCGTTCATGCTGTAGGTATTATTTACTCAACTGGACTGAGGCCAAGCTAGGACACCACCCTTAGTGTGAATGGTTTTTATTCCACCTTCATTTGCCGGGTTTTTTGTTCCGGCATTGTTTCTGGTGAAGTAGCAAGCTGGACAAAGCTGCTCTTTTTTTTGCGTTTCATACTGTAATGTGGGTTTATCTGGTATCTCAAGATAAAGCATTTCTCTAAATATTCTTTGAATGCATCCACATATACAACGCACAGACCTCTGAGGATGTCTGGTAGTGTTGAAAATGTGTGAACCCTTGAAACCTAAGCTGTTAGCTCTTATAGTACTGGGTCTTTACTCTAAATGCTGAGGATGGGATATTTGATTCTATGCAGCGGCCTTCAGTTCGTTGGTAGTTATAGCTTTCACTTCCGAAGTTGTGTGTTAGACCTTCCAGGATCTTCCGTAAATAAATGACTGCATGCCTTTCGCATCTCCGTAGGGATTACCGCTTCAGTTCTTTTAGACCAGTGGGTTTTTCAACTGGAGTCCATATGGTCCCTAAGGGTCTATGTAAGACATTTGGGGACCCATGCAACAAGCTAGTAAATTGGGTATCAACAATAGTATTTTAAGGGCCGCTGAATAAATTTTGCTTTAGATGTATGTATTGGTATGTATTAGAATAAATAACTAGGTTCCTTTTTCTGACACTTTACATAGTTTAACCTACGCAAGTTAATGTGTGAAAAGCAAAATAGGTATTTTGAAAGAAGTTTCTCCAAAACTAGTTTGTAAGCATCGAATGGCTATTGGGGTCCACCAGAATAAAATAGTAACCATAGGGGGCCAGAGATTAAATAAAATGGTCGAGAACCCCTGTTTTAGCCTCTCCCGTCAGCTCATGTTGCATCAAGTCAGCCTTCTTTCTGTAGTGATTTCAATCCATCCTTTGCTTTGGATTATTCTTGATGATCCGTCCTTGGCTATTAGTCATCCTTGATCGAGTAGATCTATAATCATCTTATGATCTTTCGAGCCCCTTTCAATTCTCTTAGATATAATATAACTAGTACTACACTATAAAATGTGTCACTATTTTTAAAGACGGCAGGGTGTGATTTGAAAGATATCTGGCTGCTATCAGGTCGAGCGATCGCATAAACACCTCCTTTTTAAAAATAAATAGTGTACATAATTTCACAGATGAGTGTGTACGTATGTGCTTAATACAACATACTGGTACACACACACACACACACACACACACACACACACACACACACATACATGCGCACGCACACACACGCACACACACATATTATACACACTCACACACATGCACACACATACACGCACACACACCACACGCGAACTCACATATTTAATACATACTCACATGCACGCAAAGCACACATGTATATATATATATATATATATATATATATATATATATATATATATATAATATATATATATATTATACACACTCACACGCAGATGCATATACACACACAAACACACACACATACACACACACACATACACACACACACACACCTGGTCTGGAAGGTAATTTTCTGTCAGCTTTCCGTCTAGTTGAAGAAATTATTTTTCTTTATTTCTCGTAAGGATTGGATCAATCTTCCTTTCTTTCTTTCTTTCTTTCTTTCTCCCCTTCTCATTCCTCCCCCCCCCTCTCTCTCTCTGTTTCTTCCTCCTCTCTCTTTCGTATTTCTCAAATACACCCCCACTCAGTTACTATACATACACATATACAAAAAGTAGACAAAGTCCAGATGTATTTTTACCTCTCTCCTCTCTCTCTTTCTCCCCCCTCTCCCCTCTCTCTCTAGTAATAAGGCCTCCTTCTCCTTCCTACCAGGTATAAAACGGAACATATCATCAGCGCTGACTGACTTTTGTGTAATTCTTGTATGTAATTGGCATAGATCCTATTACCAAACTCAGCCTCGAGCAAAACAGAACAATCAGTAAACTCGCCCGTTACCCTTCCTCTTATACCATAATCCCCCCCCCCCACATACCACTCCTATTCCCTCACTAGTAACAAGACCAGCACCTTATACACATACAAGCATCAACAGCAACATAAGTACCTACAACTGCTACTACTATCACCACCACCATCACCACTACTACTACTACTACTACCACCACCACTACTACTACTACTACTACTACCACCACCACCACCACCACAATTACTGCTACTACCACCATCACTACTACTACTACTACTACTACTACTACTACCACCACCACCACAACTACTGCTACTACCACCGTCACTACTACTACTACTACTACTACTACCACCACCACCACAACTACTGCTACTACCACCATCACTACTACTACTACTACCACCACCACTACCACCATCACTACTACTACTACTAAGACTACTACTGCCAGCACCACCACCATTACTACTACTACTACTACTACTACTACTACTACTACTAGTATCCCAACATTACAGCTACTACTACCATCACTATAATACTACTACTACCACCACTGCTACCACCATCACTACTACTACTACTACCCTAACATTACAACTACTACCACCATCACTATACTACTACTACTACTACTACTACTCTTAATACTACTACTCCTCTTAATACTACTACTACTACTACTACTATTAACACTAATACTAACATTACCACTACTACTACTACTACTACTACTACTTTTAAGGTTTGCGGTTTCCTCTCTACTAAATCATCATTATCTTCTTCAAAAACAACACTGCCCACTCGTAGTCTCCACTCGTACAAACCAGCTATTAATGATATAAAAGGCTAGTAAAGGTGCCGAGCTGGCAGAATCGTTAGCAAGCCGGGCAATATGCTTAGTGGTATTTCATTCGTCTTTACGTTCTGAGTTCAAATTCCACTGAAATCGATTTTGCTTTTCATCTTTTCGGGGTCGATAACATAAGTACCAACTGAGCACTGGGGTCGATATAATCAACTTGGTCTTCCGCTGAAATTGCTGGCCTTGTGCTAAAATTTGAAAGTGATACTGTAACGGGATTCCAACGATTTCTTTCCGTGTTTTCCTTCTCTTGTTCTTCCTACGCTTGCTTTCCATGCTCACCATCTCTTCCTAGCATTTTTATCTCGTCATCGTCGTCGTCGTAACCATCATTATTACCACCCTCATCATCAGTGTCGTCGTCGTCGTTATCATCATCAGCATCATGAGCTGATTGGTAAAGTAAGACACATTCCCAAACACGTTACAATTCCTGGCACACAAACACACTATATCTTCACTCTGGTTCTTGTTTCTGTCACTCCGTCGCTTACGACGTCGAGGGTTCCAGTTGATCCGACCAACGGAACAGCCTGCTCGTGAAATTAACGTGCAAGTGGCTGACCACTCCACAGACACGTGTACCCTTAACGTACTTCTCGGGAATATCCAGCGTGACACAGTGTGACAAGGCTGACCCTTTGAACTACAGGCACAACAGAAACAGGAAGTAAGAGTGCGAGAAAGTTGTGGTGAAAGAGTACAGCAGAGTTCGCCACCATCCCCTGCCGGAGCCTCGTGGAGCTTTAGGTGTTTTCGCTCAATAAACACTCACAACGCCCGGTCTGGGAATCGAAACCGCGATCATACGACCGCGAGCCCGCTGCCCTAACCACTAGGCCATTGCGCCTCCACACTCTGTTTCTTATACCGCCGATATAACGGTCTTTGCTCTTTTAAACTAGCAAGCTGCCGTACGATACACGCTCCACTTACTCAGATTCCTCTGCTTCTCATTCTCTCGACAACCTTACTTTTCTTTCTGCTTCATCTGGTCCCACCACATGCAATTCTTCGATATTCACTCTTCCTTATAGTCTTAACCCTTTGGAACACACGCACACACACACACACACACACACACACACACACACACACACACACACACACACACACACACACACACACACACACACACACACACACACACACACACACACACACACACTGCCCAGCTTTTCTTTAGAGCAGAGGTCTCCAACCAACAGACTGCATGGGAATAAATTCTAAAGTTCATTTCTATTGTATTTGGCTATTGTACTCTGCAAATTGGTTGGAGTCGATGAAATAAGTAGCAGTTGAGCACTAAGGTCGATGTAATTGACTACTTCCCTCCCCCATCAACATTTCGGACCTTGTACCCATAGTAGGAAGGATTATATATATATACGAAGTACACTGTTTAACACAATTTTTCTCCTTGGATAGCAAATGTTATCTCTTGTTTGCTTACCCGTAGAAAATATGAAATATGGCTAATATTTCCTTCAAACTTTGCTTCATTCAAACCCTAAAGAAACCTTCTCAACACATGGTTATAACGCTCTCCAGCTACTCCTGCTCGCGAGCAGAGGTGCACATATTGTGAACCACTAAGGGATATATGTTCAGCTGGTTAAGGTCAAGCAACTGACAAGCAAATCTTATAAAATAAGTAGCAGTTGAGCACTGGGGTCATTGTAATCTTATCTAAACCTTTCTCCAAAAATTTCGGGACTTGTGCCAATAGTAGAAAGTTCTTAGTATTATAAAATTTATTAACACAGACAGACTATCCCAACAGAAATATGGTAACATTAAGATAAACTATGAGATGCCACTACAAACTGGATAAACGCCAAATTTCCACCGTTCCATGGTGACTAAGAACTTTTTATATACCCAAATTGTATCGTAAATCTGACAAACTTTGATAAGAAAATATTTCAGCTCCGAGGAGATTCTAATTTGGTAAAAAGTTTTATCCCAGACTGCTGTTTATTTTAAACGCTACCGTTAACACATCAGATTCACTCATTAAAGTGGTTCACCCACACTTTCTAAATGTATATTGTACTCTATTAAAGTACACAGTCCATCAACTGCTGCTCCCCGAGACAGCTACCCCGACTCACATCTCGTACTTAAATGCATGAAATTACCTTAATATCTTTTATTATTATTATTATTAAGGCGGCGAGCTGGCAGAAACGTTAGCACACCGGGCGAAATACTAGGCATTTCGTCTGTCTTTATGTTCTGAGTTCAAATTCCGCCAAGGTCGACTTTGCCTTTCATCCTTTCGGGTTCAGTAAATTAAGTACCCCCTCCCCACCCCCAAATTTCGGGCCTTGGGCCTAGATTAGAAACGAATATCTTCTATTTGTTATTAGATTCAATCTTTGGAACCTTGAAGTGTTTCATAAAAACAAATTGACTCCAGTACTTATTTATAAATTCTGGTGCTTAATCTACAGGTTAACATTTACCAAACTGCTAAGTTATGGGGACGTAAACCAACACAAGTTATCAAGCGATGTAGCGGTGGAGATACAAGATGCATACATAGGCATATATATATATATGTATGTATAGATAGATAGATAGATAAGAAAAGAAACGGAGCAACAATTAATACCAATTGATCATTGGTATTAAACGATCATAGTTTAATTGTAGTTCAAGAACATTTACAGCTGTTTCAGGCACACAAAAACGTTATATCTTCACTTTGTTTCTTATACCGTTGTTATAACGGTCTTTGCTCTTTTAAACTAGCAAGCTGCCGTTCGATACACGCTCCACTTACTCAGATTCCTCTGTTTCTCATTCTCTCGATAGCCTTACTTTTCTTTCTACTTCATCTGGTCCCACCACATGCAATTCTTCGATATTCACTTTTCCTTATAGTTTCAACCCTTTGGCGCGCACACACATGCATGCACGCGCGCGCGCACTCACGTAAACATTAATGATAACTTTTAAAATCTCCAATATTGTTTTCTAGGAATATTTTGGAATATGAAACTCCTAACACAGAACGATTTTACATCCACAGAACTAGGGGCGATAAAATAGATATCGTCTAGTCCCCTTCTCTCATACTTGATGGCATTGTCCTTAAATCTCGGGTCGATAAATTAAGTACCAGTTAAACACTGGGGCTGATGTAATTGTCTAGTCCCCTCTCCACCAAATTTCAGGCTTTGTGCCTTTAGCAGAAAGGATTATTATTATTATTATTATTATTATTATTATTATTATTATTATTATTATTATTATTATTATTATTATCATTATTATTATTATTTTTATTATGATTATTGAGTGATAGGACAGACCATGCCATCAAAGTGACACTGGAGTAAAATATACGAAGCCCAATATACTCATCATGACTTCCGGTCTGATAAGGGTACACCAGGTACATACATCACAACCATATACGCGCGACATGGTGATCGTATATCAAGTTAAACAGCGCAATACCTTGCAGGCGGGGCCCAGTTAGAATTTTTTTCGGGTTGAGTAGCCCCTCCCGCTCAAAAGGTCCCTGAATAAGGTTTGTTTAAGGATATTGAACAAAACAACCATGTTTCCAGAGGTGAGTTATTCAAACCTCAATTCCTCCCAACACATAGCGATGATGCTCCACCACTACTTCTGCTCGTGATCAGAGATGCACATATCGTCAGCCACTAAGGGATATACTCAACTAATTAAAGTTAAGCAACTGACAAGCAAATCTGTGGTATTGAGCAGAATATTCGCTATAGTCCATCTTCTATACCAAGACAAAACAATGTACATGATAACACTTCCAATCAGTTAAAATCAACAGCTATAAGAGCCAGTACCTTATTATTATTATTATTATTATTATTATTATTATTATTATTATTATTATTATTATTATTATTATTATTCATTGTCATTGGACAGCTTCTAACGCTGGAGATGTACTACGGTGCCAGCTGTTCACTACCAGTGAACTGAGGTGACACCCCTTATTTTTCGAGCAACATCTGGAGTATTCTAGTGGTTCCAAGCAGTGCTGTTTTGTGCAAGTGCTCTACCCTTATTGCAGCCCCTATTTGTTCTATGTACTTCTCAAGATGTTTACTCACTGTTCCCAGGGCTCCGACAATTATTGGTACTACTACCACCTTTTTCAGCGACCACAACTGCTTAACCTCCCGAGCTAACCTGTCCTATCTGTCGACTTTTCTTTTTTCTTTATTGCAGACCTTGTTGTCAGCTTGGCATGCTATATCTATGATCCAGCATCGTTTGCTTCCTTTCTCAATTAACACTATGTCTGGTTTCCTATTTTTTATCGCATGGTCACACTGAATCATAAAATCCCATAGGATCTTTGCATTATCATTTTCGATGATGTGTTGTTCATACCACTTTTTTGCCTGTCAATTCCATACTTGTTGCAAAGTGTCCAATGGACAATCCTTGTTATATTGTCGTGACGTCTCTTATATTCATTCTGGGCTGGTGGCGTACATTGACTGGTAATATGCCATACGGTTTCACCATTTTGTCCACAAATTCTGCACTTATAACTTTCTGATTTGTTGTCTATCCTGTATTTTATGTAATTGGTTCTTAATGCTTGCTCTCGGGCAGCACAGATTAGAGCCTCCGTTTCCGGTATTAAATCACTTTTAGTCATCCATAGCCATCTTTTTTCTCTATCTGAGTTATCTTCAACATCTCTATGAAATTGTCCATGCATTTTTCTTTATCCACCTATTTTCAGTTTCTATTATTATTATTATTATTATTATTATTATTATTATTATTATTATTATTATTATTATTATTATTATTATTATTATCTTTATTATCAGATTAATTGAAACAAACAGAATCTTCCATCAGAAATATGGTAACAATAAGATAAAATTATATGATGCCACTACAAATTGGATAAACGCCAAATTTCCACCCTTCCATGGTGACTAAGAAATTTTAAAAAACCCAGACTGACAAACTTTGATAAGAAAATATTTCAGCTCAGAAGAGATTCTAATTTTGTAAAGTCTTATCCTAAACTGCCGTTTATTATAAGTGCTACAATGAACACATCAGATTCACTCTTTATAGTGGTTTAGAATTATCAGAACTTTTTAGAACTATTTTGTTCATCAACTCCTACTATCCCTTGATGTCTACTCTGACTTTCATTTTATACTTACTCCAAATTACTTTAAAATCGCTTATTTTTTCATTAGAACCTTGCAGGATTTTGTCGAGCACCCTATTATAGCTAGTAGTTGTTTTAGCAGTAAAATTGCGTTATAGTTACATCATAGTAGTAGACAGATGTTTTGAAAGATGTAAATATCCGCATCTATTTGTTTCGGCGGGAAAAGTGTTTAACATTACTCAAATCAAAGTCAGCTCACTTCCGGCTTTCTTTCTCTTCTTTTCCCCCCATTCTTCTTTCTTTATATATATTGTTTTTTTCAGTAAAAGAGAATCTTGACTTGTGCTTCTCAATCTGGGGTCCATATGGCGATTGGGGATCAATATCGGATTTCGTTATTAAAATTTATCTCCAAAAAATTGGTTATACTTCTACAATACACAAAATATTTTAACAGTTTTTTTATATATAATTCCTAATAATATTTAATTATGAAAATATAATGGATTTTTTAAAACTTCGAATAAGTAGAAACGTCCATTCAAGTAAAATAGGAATCAAAGGGTTCCATAAATGAAAGATGGTTGAGAAACACTGAATTAGACTAGGGTTTCTCAACGTAGATACACATTTCTTTAACTGTATCCTTCGGAAGATGGGCCTTTGCACCCGAAATATATAAAGTTTTTGAACTTCCCTCCCGGCATTGTTAGAATTTTTCCTCGTTATTTTTTCGCTTATTATTTTATTTACTTCTATAGTTAAAAGGTTCGATAAATATATATGCATGTATACCGTAATGTGTGTGTGAATGTGTGTATATGCATATATATATACAAGTACACATATATGCGTGTGTGTGTGACTATATATATATATATATATATATATATATATATATATATATATATTTATATGGACCCATTTGAGTACTATTTTATTCTGGTGGACCCCCATAAACTTTCGATGTTTTAAAACTAATTTTACAGAAATTTCCTTTAAAATTCCTATTTTATTTTTCACTCATTAACTTGTGTGGGTTGAACTATGCAGAATGTTAGAGAAAGAAACATAGCAGTTTCTTGGAATATATACTAATACATACATTTAAAGCAAAAAATTTCAGGGACCCTTAAAATACTATTGTGGATCTCTAAAATACTATCTTTTTGTGTGGATCCCCCACCAAAATCTTATGTAGACCTTCAGGAGTCATATGGACTCCGGGTGAGAACCACTGATCTAGAAAATATAAAACAATCAATAACAAATAAGAAGTGTAATTTGTTTGTAACTGTATTTACATTGGAAATTTCATAAAAGCACGAAAGGTGGCTGATTTTAAAATATCTGATACTATGTTGTTGGCACTTCGTCGCTTACGACGTCGAGGGTTCTAGTTGATCCGATCAACGGAACAGCCTGCTAGTGAAATTAACGTGCAATTGGCTGAGCACTCCACAGACACGTGTACCCTTAACGTAGTTCTCGGGGATATTCAGCGTGACACAGTGTGACAAGGCTGACCCTTTGAATTATAGGCACAACAGAAACAGGAAGTAAGAGTGAGAGAAAGTTGTGGTGAAAGAGTACAGCAGGGTTCGCCACCATCCCCTGCCGGAGCCTCGTGGAGCTTTAGGTGTTTTCGCTCAATAAACACTCACAACGTCCGGTCTGGGAATCGAAACCGCGATCCTATGACCGCGAGTCCGCTGCCCTAACCACTGGGCCATTGCGCCTCCACTTCTGATACTTATAAACAACGGATAAATATATGAGGTGTCTGCAGGCGATGTATGTTATTTTTTTTTTTAATTAACTTTTTTTTATTTCCAGTTTTCCCCTGTTATAATTTAAGACAGCACGGCCAGGAGATCGTGAAGTCTAGTATAAAACAAATGAAGAACAGGACCTTCTTTTTTTTTAAAGAAAGAAAGAAAAAGAGAAAGCAACAATAAATAAATAATAAATAATATTAATAAATAGATAAATAAATAAATAGAATAGAATAAAATAGACTACACACTGCTACACATTCACTCATCAATCAATCATAAAATCTCAATGCAGTTCTACAAGAAGTAACACTAGAGGACTACCAGGCATTTACAGACTCATGGTAAAGCCTCCACTTTTTATAAAATTCCTCTTGCTTGCTTTCATTGTATGATCTGTTTTTCTTCAATTAGGTATCTGTCGAGCACAAAGTATCTAGAATGTTTGAAGCTGAGAGTGGTTTCTGACACTTTGTGTTTATATATATATAAACATTTTTTACTAATAATATTAGCAAGTCAAAGATGCCATCAGTATATGTGTTTTTTTCTCAACCCGAACAGAATGAGCTGTGGGTCAAGCTTCATGTTGCGAACATGTATGCACTTTTCATGCAGCAAATCTAAGAAACGTATGATTGTTATTAATCATGCCACCAGCCTATTAATAAACCAACTTACAAAGCTTTATAATCAACATCCAAACAAGCCAATGAGGGAGCCTTTATTTAGTGACTCGATCTACAAGAACTAGTTACCAAATCTATCCAAAATTATATTTTACTCTCTGTAAAAGCAGGAAGGATATATTGAATAATCTAGTCTGAGACAAACTGCCTAACGATCCAGGATGATCACGCTTTAAGGATTTGATGATAGCGCTGCTCTTGTGCCAAATAACAATAATAGGTTTAAAAACTGTTATGTCTCAAGCTACTGCTATCTAGCACCTTCGGATGATCTCTACTCAACCGCTACACGACTGCTACTCAAAAGTCACTCAACTCCTCTACCACGGCTAGATTACCTCTATTTATATGTCTCGGGTGATCCTACTTGTTCGCTTGTGGGCGTCGACACATCAGTAACTGGTCTCTAAATAGAAGCGTGGACCGTTATTTAAACAAGCATATTTTGAGAGTGCTAGACGAATAGAGTAGCTACTCTGTGGATATTTGGGACTGTTTGGCATGTACATCTTC